>NC_088232.1:52618488-52640308 GCF_036934945.1 Oncorhynchus masou masou
TACTTATTTTGAAGCACTTTGAGCTACGTTTATTGATGAGAAGTGCATAAGACACACACACACACACACACACACACACACACAGTCAGAACAGTAGGCATTCAAAGGTATGTGTCCAATACTGTCTGTGATGTAGCTCAGATATCTGTCTCCTCTATAGTTTCATCAGTTATCTTTCTCCTCTCTAGCCTCATCAGTTATCTGTCTCTATAGTCTCATCAGTTATCTGTCTCTATAGTCTCATCAGTTATCTGTCTCTCTAGTCTCATCAGATATCTGTCTCCTCTATAGTTTCATCAGTTATCTGTCTCCTCTATGGTTTCATCAGTTGTCTGTCTCCTCTATAGTTTGATCAGTTGTCTGTCTCCTCTATAGTTTGATCAGTTGTCTGTCTCCTCTATAGTTTGATCAGTTGTCTGTCTCCTCTATAGTTTGATCAGTTGTCTGTCTCCTCTATAGTTTGATCAGTTGTCTGTCTCTCTAGCCTCATCCGTTATCTGTCTCTATAGTCTCATCAGTTATCTGTCTCTCTAGTCTCATCAGTTGTCTGTCTCCTCTATACTCTCATCAGTTATCTGTCCCCTCTTGTCATCAGGACATAGGAAACTTCCAAACAGACAGGAATCAGTAGAAAGTAGTATGTGGGTTCCTGCCTGAACTACCTGATCAAAGGTCTCTCTCTCTGTCTTTGAAACACACACACACCGGCACACCGACACACACACACGCACGCACACACAAACACACGCACGCACGCACACACACACCGACACACACATCGACGCACGCACGCACGCACACACACACACACACACACACCGACACACACACGCACACACACACACACACACACCGACACACACACGCACACACACACACACACACACACACACACACACACACACACACACACACACACACACACACACAAAATAATGAAAGGGAGAGAGAGAAGGAGAGAGAGGGAACGTTATTCCAATGTCCCCCTGTCCCTGTCTGATCCGTGGTACTAACACCAGACTACTGCTATGACCCGTGAGGGTGGCCAACAGTTGGCCACTTGGGTAACTAAAGCTGCTGCGTAAAAAGGACAGCCCCGTTTGAGACACTATGACTTCGACTTTAACTTGTGTTCTAACTATGAACAACATACAGACACTCAGGGTTGGAATAGGAACAGGACCGGTAATATAATAGGTTTATAGTTACCTGGGTTGTGTTGTCTCGCGGGTACCAGGTGAACGGAAGCCAACCTGCTGGTGCTACGTGTTCCAGGATTAAACACCTTTTAATCGCTTCAGCTACAAACAACACACACACACACACTCCAATACACACTCCTAACTACACACACAGCTTGTCTTCGCCGTGCCGTGCGTCCTTTGCCTCTCTCCAAATACGTATACCCTATCTCGGATGCTCCACCGCAACTTTTGTCCGGACAGGCGTGCGCCGTGTGTCCTAAATTCAGTTGTTGTAGTTCCCAGTCCCGTACGATGATTTATATCTGGTGCTTCACTGTTGAAGGTGGCGACGGAGTAGAGTGGGTGGATAAATTAACGACTGATGCAACTTTTTTAATAACTCTAGACCTCATCTCCTGCTGATGAAGTCGGCTGCCCGGTGTGTCGTGAGCTCCTCCGCTACATGCTGGCTGGCTCACCGTGCGTGCCACTGCCGCGCACTTTGTGTGTGTGTGTGTGTGTGTGTGTGTGTGTGTGTGTGTGTGTGTGTGTGGTGAAGTCCCCGGAGTATTTATCTATTATCCCGGGTTGTCTTCGATCAGAACAGCGTTCAAGACGGGAGCATAACCGAACACAGACGTCATATTTACACCGGATCGATAACTAGCCCTGGCCCCGGTCGCCCCATGCAGTTCTCTCAGTGCTCTCGGTTTGGAAAAAAACGTTATATTCCTCTCCTATTTTTCTCCTTTCAGTCGACAGAGCGGGTGAATGATTGTTAGTAATATAGTAAGGTCGAAACTTTCTCCCGTTCAACAGTGTCCCCGAATGGGACAGGAGCAGCGTTAGGGTGAACACTAAAATGTTGTATAAATCCTGCTCCCTCGAAGTTCCTCCTCGATCGATTTCGGTTTAATCACATATTGTCCGCCAGAGGACAGGAAATCCCCGACATTAATTTGAGTACTGAAGCAGGGTGGTTTGTGTATTTCTGGAGACACACATACACGAGCGCTCTCGCATAAACTCTCACAACCACTCCAAATGCTTTCTGCTGACAACCTGACCTCGGAGCGCGGGAATGTAGGACTCTCCCTTGCGCCCAATATTGCTTTCGTTTACTTAATCTGAACACCACTCCCTTAATGCATAAGAAAACATCTCGCTCTTCTCCTCCTTCTCTCTTCGCCCTGAGTCAGGCGTTGTGTGTGTGGGTATGTGGGCCCTAAGCAATATTTGGTAGGAGGGGAGAGGGGTTAAGGCACATTTCCTGCAATTCTACCCATTTTGTAATGATGTATGCCATGCTAATATGATGTCTGAGTGAGAATGAAAAACAAATCCTACGGGGGCCCCAGGAGGTCAGAGCCCCTGGGCACATCCCCTGTTTGCACTGGTATTCCTCCATGATTACTTAAAGTTTAGATAGCTGGCTAGACGAACTACCAATCAAAACATTGTTAGCTGACATGGCTAATTGAGTGGCTGTCAGTGACTGACATAAGAGAAAAAACACTGTTGCTTATGCCTGGAACATGCCTTGTGTATGTGTTTGTGTGTTTATGTGTGTGTGCGTGTGTGTGGTTATGTGCGTGTGTGTGGTTATGTGCGTGTGTGTGGTTATGTGCGTGTGTGGGGTTATGTGCGTGTGTGTGTTTATGTGCGCGTGTGTGGTTTGGTGCGTGTGTGTGGTTATGTGCGTGTGTGCGGTTATGTGCGTGTGTGTGGTTATGTGCGTGTGTGCGGTTATGTGCGTGTGTGTGGTTATGTGCGTGTGTGTGGTTATGTGCGTGTGTGTGGTTATGTGCGTGTGTGTGGTTATGTGCGTGTGTGTGGTTATGTGCGTGTGTGTGGTTATGTGCGTGTGTGTGGTTATGTGCGTGTGTGTGGTTATGTGCGTGTGTGTGGTTATGCGCGTGTGTGTGGTTATGCGCGTGTGTGTGGTTATGTGCGTGTGTGTGGTAATGTGCGTGTGTGTGGTTATGTGCGTGTGTGTGGTTATGTGCGTGTGTGTGGTTATGTGCGTGTGTGTGGTTATGTGCGTGTGTGTGGTTATGTGCGTGTGTGTGGTAATGTGCGTGTGTGTGGTAATGTGCGTGTGTGTGGTAATGTGCGTGTGTGTGGTTATGTGCGTGTGTGTAGTTATGTGCGTGTGTGTGGTAATGTGCGTGTGTGTGGTTATGTGCGTGTGTGTGGTTATGTGCGTGTGTGTGGTAATGTGCGTGTTTGTGGTTATGCGCGTGTGTGTGGTTATGCGCGTGTGTGTGGTTATGCGCGTGTGTGTGGTTATGTGCGTGTGTGTGGTTATGTGCGTGTGTGTGGTTATGTGCGTGTGTGTGGTTATGTGCGTGTGTGTGGTTATGTGCGTGTGTGTGTTTATGTGTGTGTGGTTATGTGCGTGTGTGTGGTTATGCGCGTGTGTGTGGTTATGTGCGTGTGTGGTTATGTGCGTGTGTGTGGTTATGTGCGTGTGTGTGGTTATGTGCGTGTGTGTGGTTATGTGCGTGTGTGGTTATGTGCGTGTGTGTGGTTATGTGCGTGTGTGTGGTTATGTGCGTGTGTGTGGTTATGTGCGTGTGTGTGGTTATGTGCGTGTGTGTGCTATTCTGCTATTATTTTCCAGGCTTGTCTTCCTTAGCTACCTGAGGGGTTCCTGGAAGGGAGACCAGATGCTGCTGGAAGTGGTGTTGGAGGGCCAGTAGGAGGCACTCTTTCATCTGGTCTAAAATAATATCCCAATGCCCCAGGGCAGTGATTGGGGACATTGCCCTGTGTAGGGTGCCGTCTTTCGGATGGGACGTTAAACGGGTGTCCCGACTCTCTGAGGTCATTAAAGATCCCATGACACTTATCATAACAGTAGAGGTGTTAACCCCGGTGTCCTGGCTAAATTCCCAATCTGGCCCTTAAACCATCACGGTCACCTAATAATCCCCAGTTTACAATTGTCTCATTCATCCCCGTCCTCTCCCCTGTAACTATTCCCCAGGTCGTTGCTGAAAATGAGAACGTGTTCTCAGTCAATTTACCTGGTAAAATAACGGATAAATAAAATAAAAATAAATTATGTTAATTAGCAATATGTCTTGCTCCAGATTAATCAGGATGGTCACCAGGGACAGACTGATCACGAGTGACAGATTAGTCAGGATGATCACGAGGGACAGATTTTTTAAATATTTTTTTTATTATTATCTTTACCTTTATTTAACTAGGCAAGTCAGTTAAGAACAAATTCTTATTTTCAATGGCGGCCTAGGAACAGTGGGTTAACTGCCTGTTCAGGGGCAGAATGACAGATTTGTACCTTGTCAGCTCAGAAATTTGAACTTGCAACCTTCCGTCCGGTTACTAGTCCAACGCTCTAACCACTAGGCTACCCTGCCAGATTGATCAGGATGATCACGAGGGACAGATTGATCAGGATGATCACGAGGGACAGATTGATCAGGATGATCACGAGGGACAGATTGATCAGGATAATCACGAGGGACAGTTAACAGATTTCTCACCTCTCCCTCAGCTCAACATTGGACTCAACACTGTCACTTAGCGAATTACACTCATATTATCACATAGGCCTCTCTCTTTCTGCCTCTCACTCCCTCTCTATCTCTCCCTCCCTATCTCTCTCTCCCTCCCTCTCTCTCTGTCTCTCAATGTGTGATCTGGCTGGGGCCTGTGCTGAAGGAGAGTATCAGTCCAGAGTAGTCTAAATGAAGTTAGACTTCTTGTCCATTCAAACTACTCGTATTTGTAAATCAACCAGTAAGTCACTACTGATCCCAAATGCCAGTGCAATAAAGAGTGTATGTGTAAGGTGATTGGGTGGTTGGATCGGAGCGTTGAGTCAAGCACATCTTAGTTATTGTAGCCGATGATGGATAATGTCAACTATTTCCAGTCAACTAACTTGGTCTTCATTAGCTGACAATAACTAGAGCCTGAGTCAGCCATGTCCACACTCTGCATGTATCCTATGATAATCAGCCACCACACACACACACACACACACACACACACACACACACACACACACACACACATATATATATACACGCACACACACATATATATACACACACACACTAGGTTTGACAGTGTTTATAGGTGTGTGTGTGAATTAGGTTTGACCTCAATCCCCTGTCTTATCTCGTTAATCTTGTCTCGTACCCCTTCTTTAGTCAGCCTGACCTAATATCACTGACTGACTGGTTCTCATTCTAATATCACTGGCTGACTGGTTCTGATTCTAATATCACTGACTGACTGGTTCTCATTCTAATATCACTGACTGACTGGTTCTGATTCTAATATCACTGACTGACTGGTTCTGATTCTAATATCACTGACTGTCTGGTTCTGATTCTAATATCACTGACTGACTGGTTCTCATTCTAATATCACTGACTGACTGACTGGTTCTGATTCTAATATCACTGACTGACTGGTTCTCATTCTAATATCACTGACTGACTGACTGGTTCTCATTCTAATATCACTGGCTGACTGGTTCTGATTCTAATACCACTGACTGACTGGTTCTCATTCTAATATCACTGACTGACTGGTTCTGATTCTAATATCACTGACTGACTGGTTCTGATTCTAATATCACTGACTGTCTGGTTCTGATTCTAATATCACTGACTGACTGGTTCTCATTCTAATATCACTGACTGACTGACTGGTTCTGATTCTAATATCACTGACTGACTGGTTCTCATTCTAATATCACTGACTGACTGACTGGTTCTTATACTAATATCACTGACTGACTGACTGGTTCTTATACTAATATCACTGACTGACTGGTTCTTATACTAATATCAGTGACTGACTGGTTCTGATACTAATATCACTGACTGACTGGTTATGATACTAATACCACTGACTGACTGGTTCTGATACTAATACCACTGACTGACTGGTTCTGATACTAATACCACTGACTGACTGGTTCTGATACTAATATCACTGACTGACTGACTGGTTCTGATACTAATACCACTGACTGACTGGTTCTGATACTAATACCACTGACTGACTGACTGGTTATGATACTAATATCACTGACTGACTGGTTCTGATACTAATATCACTGACTGACTGGTTCTGATACTAATATCACTGACTGACTGGTTATGATACTAATACCACTGACTGACTGGTTCTGATTCTAATATCACTGACTGACTGACTGGTTCTGATTCTAATATCACTGACTGACTGGTTCTCATTCTAATATCACTGACTGACTGACTGGTTCTTATACTAATATCACTGACTGACTGACTGGTTCTTATACTAATATCACTGACTGACTGGTTCTTATACTAATATCAGTGACTGACTGGTTCTGATACTAATATCACTGACTGACTGGTTATGATACTAATACCACTGACTGACTGGTTCTGATACTAATACCACTGACTGACTGGTTCTGATACTAATACCACTGACTGACTGGTTCTGATACTAATATCACTGACTGACTGACTGGTTCTGATACTAATACCACTGACTGACTGGTTCTGATACTAATACCACTGACTGACTGACTGGTTATGATACTAATATCACTGACTGACTGGTTCTGATACTAATATCACTGACTGACTGGTTCTGATACTAATATCACTGACTGACTGGTTATGATACTAATACCACTGACTGACTGGTTCTGATACTAATACCACTGACTGACTGGTTCTGATACTAATATCACTGACTGACTGGTTCTGATTCTAATACCACTGACTGACTGACTGGTTCTGATACTAATATCACTGACTGACTGGTTCTCATTCTAATATCACTGACTGACTGGTTCTGATACTAATATCACTGACTGACTGGTTCTGATACTAATATCACTGACTGACTGGTTCTGATTCTAATATCACTGACTGACTGGTTCTCATTCTAATATCACTGACTGACTGGTTCTGATACTAATATCACTGACTGACTGGTTCTGATACTAATATCACTGACTGACTGGTTATGATACTAATATCACTGACTGACTGGTTCTGATACTAATATCACTGACTGACTGGTTATGATACTAATACCACTGACTGACTGGTTCTGATACTAATATCACTGACTGACTGGTTCTCATTCTAATATCACTGACTGACTGGTTCTGATACTAATATCACTGACTGACTGGTTCTGATACTAATATCACTGACTGACTGGTTATGATACTAATACCACTGACTGACTGGTTCTGATACTAATATCACTTACTGACTGACTGGTTCTGATACTAATATCACTGACTGACTGGTTCTGATTCTAATATCACTGACTGTCTGGTTCTGATTCTAATATCACTGACTGACTGGTTCTCATTCTAATATCACTGACTGACTGACTGGTTCTGATTCTAATATCACTGACTGACTGGTTCTCATTCTAATATCACTGACTGACTGACTGGTTCTGATTCTAATATCACTGACTGACTGGTTCTGATACTAATATCACTGACTGACTGGTTCTCATTCTAATATCACTGACTGACTGACTGGTTCTGATTCTAATATCACTGACTGACTGGTTCTGATTCTAATATCACTGACTGACTGACTGGTTCTGATTCTAATATCACTGACTGACTGGTTCTCATTCTAATATCACTGACTGACTGACTGGTTCTTATACTAATATCACTGACTGACTGACTGGTTCTTATACTAATATCAGTGACTGACTGGTTCTGATACTAATATCACTGACTGACTGGTTATGATACTAATACCACTGACTGACTGGTTCTGATACTAATACCACTGACTGACTGGTTCTGATACTAATACCACTGACTGACTGGTTCTGATACTAATATCACTGACTGACTGACTGGTTCTGATACTAATACCACTGACTGACTGGTTCTGATACTAATACCACTGACTGACTGACTGGTTATGATACTAATATCACTGACTGACTGGTTCTGATACTAATATCACTGACTGACTGGTTCTGATACTAATATCACTGACTGACTGGTTCTGATACTAATATCACTGACTGACTGGTTCTGATACTAATATCACTGACTGACTGGTTCTGATACTAATATCACTGACTGACTGGTTCTGATTCTAATACCACTGACTGACTGACTGGTTCTGATACTAATATCACTGACTGACTGGTTCTCATTCTAATATCACTGACTGACTGGTTCTGATACTAATATCACTGACTGACTGGTTCTGATACTAATATCACTGACTGACTGGTTCTGATTCTAATATCACTGACTGACTGGTTCTCATTCTAATATCACTGACTGACTGGTTCTGATACTAATATCACTGACTGACTGGTTCTGATACTAATATCACTGACTGACTGGTTATGATACTAATATCACTGACTGACTGGTTCTGATACTAATATCACTGACTGACTGGTTATGATACTAATACCACTGACTGACTGGTTATGATACTAATATCACTGACTGACTGGTTCTCATTCTAATATCACTGACTGACTGGTTCTGATACTAATATCACTGACTGACTGGTTCTGATACTAATATCACTGACTGACTGGTTATGATACTAATACCACTGACTGACTGGTTCTGATACTAATATCACTTACTGACTGACTGGTTCTGATACTAATATCACTGACTGACTGACTGGTTCTGATACTAATATCACTGACTGACTGGTTCTGATACTAATATCACTGACTGACTGGTTCTGATACTAATACCACTGACTGACTGACTGGTTCTGATACTAATATCACTGACTGACTGGTTCTGATACTAATATCACTGACTGACTGGTTCTGATTCTAATATCACTGACTGACTGGTTCTGATACTAATATCACTGACTGACTGACTGGTTCTGATACTAATATCACTGACTGGCTGACTGGTTCTGATGCTAATTCCACTGGCTGACTGACTGGTTCTGATACTAATATCACTGACTGACTGACTGGTTCTGATACTAATACCACTGACTGACTGGTTCTGATACTAATACCACTGACTGACTGGTTCTGATTCTAATACCACTGACTGACTGGTTCTGATACTAATATCACTGACTGACTGACTGGTTCTGATACTAATATCACTGACTGACTGACTGGTTCTGATACTAATACCACTGACTGACTGGTTCTGATACTAATATCACTGACTGACTGACTGGTTCTGATACTAATATCACTGACTGACTGGTTCTGATACTAATACCACTGACTGACTGGTTCTGATACTAATATCACTGACTGACTGGTTCTGATACTAATATCACTGACTGACTGACTGGTTCTGATACTAATACCACTGACTGACTGACTGGTTCTGATACTAATACCACTGACTGACTGGTTCTGATACTAATACCACTGACTGACTGGTTCTGATACTAATATCACTGACTGACTGGTTCTGATTCTAATACCACTGACTGACTGGTTCTGATTCTAATACCACTGACTGACTGGTTCTGATACTAATACCACTGACTGACTGGTTCTGATTCTAATACCACTGACTGACTGGTTCTGATACTAATATCACTGACTGACTGACTGGTTCTGATTCTAATATCACTGACTGACTGGTTCTGATACTAATACCACTGACTGACTGGTTCTGATACTAATACCACTGACTGACTGACTGGTTCTGATACTAATACCACTGACTGACTGGTTCTGATTTGTTATAAAGCGGTGGAGAGTGTTCGACTTGGCTGCGGACGGGCAAGGAGACCCACAGCTCCACTACAACCATTGACAACTGCATGCCGCTTACAAGTGATTGGTAAATAAATGTGAACTGTTTGGTTGTAATATCATCACTTCTTGATGACCATAGTCAAAGCAACAAATGTCATATTGTTCCATACAAAAAACAGTTGTTCACATATAGCTCTATCATCAGAGTTATACAGGAAGTACCTTATCGCTCTCCATGGTCAGTAAACATCAACGGATCATGTCATTTCAGATACGTGAGGGTAGCCTGACGAATTCTCTCAATGCTGGCCGCCATTCATGGGATATTTGAATGATATAAAATTAAAGTGAACTATACATGACACGTCGTGGTTTAGGTTAATTTCCCCATCCTTTGTCGGCTCTGCCTGGAAAGCAGCAGAAGGGTCCAGTTGCCAATGTAATGTTACTGTTAGCTGATCATGTTTACTTTGTAAGCTACAGGTAGAAACTTTGAACAGTTGGCTGAACATTATGGTAAGTACTGTAGACCTGAGGTACTGTTTTCTCCAACCAATGTAGGCCTACCTAGTGAAGTTAGCTAACATTATCCCCTTTTCAACATTGTTTTTAAGAGGGTTTAATCACGATTGCTGTTGACAAACATGGTAGGCTACATTGATTGATGGACCGTGTCAAATTGGCAAGCTAACATTTATCAAATCAAATCAGGTAGCAGGCTACATTTAGATTTTAGTCATTTAGCAGATGCTCTTATCCAGAGTGACTCCAGAGTGCATACAGTTTCATACTAGCAACAGTGACTAAGTTCAGGGCAGCGTACTGGGAGGAGGCCGGCTAGTGGTGACTATTCAGGTCTGATTGCCCTTGAGATCGAAGCAATTTTTCAGTCTCTCAGTCCCAGCTATGACGCACCTTTACCAACCTCGTCTTCTGGATGGTAGCGGGGTTAACAGGCCGTGGCATGGGTGGCTGAGGTCCTTGATGAAATTCTTGGCCTTCCTGTGGCACCGTGGGCTGTCGTTGTCCTGAAGGGCAGGTGGTGAGTTGGGCAGACCGCACCACTCTCTGGAAAGCTTTGCGGCTGCGGGCGGAGCAGTTGCCGTACCAGGCGGTTATACGTCCTGACAGGATGCTCTCGATGGTGCATCTGTAAAAGTTTGTAATGGTCTTATTGGCCAAGACATATTATTATTATTATTATTATTTTTCCACTGTGTTATTGACTTGTTTATTGTTTACTCCGTGTGTAACTCTGTGTTGTTGTCTGTTCACACTGCTACGCTTTATCTTGGCCAGGTCGCAGTTGTAAATGAGAACTTGTTCTCAACTAGCCTACCTGGTTAAATAAAGATGAAATAAAAATAAATAAAAATAAGCTGTGTGTCTGGACCATTTCAGATTGTCAGCGATGTGTACGCCGAGGCATTATACGCACCCTTTTCTAAATGGTAACATATAATATTCAACTAACGACTGATAAGGCAATTCCGCAATGGAGTGATTATTTGAAGACTCAAACCACTCATGCCTTGAGAAATGGGGGCGTCGCCTGCTAGCCTCTAAAGGATCCGCCCCCCCTTTTTTTTCCATTTTTACCTAAATGACACACCCACAACTAACTGCCCGTTGCAAGGATATGCATATTCCAGGTATCATTTGAAAGAAACACTTTGGAGTTTGTGGAAATGTGAAAGGAATGTAGGAGAATATAGCACAATAGATCTTGTAGTAGATAATACAAAGAAAAAAATCAACTGTACTCTAGCATTTTTTTTGTACCATCATCTTTGTAATGCAAGAGAAAGGCCCAGCTGCGATTTAGATTTTGGCCACTAGATGGCAACAGTGTTTGTGCAACGTTTTTGACTGATCCAATGGACCATTGCATTTATGCTCAAAATGTTGTATCAAGACTGCCCAAATTTGTCTAATTTGTTAATTAATAACTTTTCATGTTAAAAATTGTGCAATCCCCGAGCTGACAAGGTACAGATCTGTCGTTCTGCCCTTGAAAAGGCAGTTAACCCACTGTTCCTAGGCCGTCATTGAAAATAAGAATTTGTTCTTAACTGACTTCCCTAGTTAAATAAAGGTAAAAAAAAGAATGAAATTAAAAAAAACAAAAAAACAATAGCATAGTATTATTTCACTCTTAATAGCTACTGTAAATTGAACAGTGCAGTTAGATTTCAACTGATCTGTTTCACCTGTCTTTGTGATGCAATTATCCAGGGCTGGGCTGTCAACACCGAATCAGCAGAAGGAGCTGTATTTGCGGGACTTTTGATCATTTTGTGTCCTCGTGCCCGGTAAAAGACCAGGCTTACCGGTAGGAGTGAGTACTCTGGTGGGCCATATGGGGAACTTTTCTGCTTCCCTTACTCGCGCCCCTTTTCATGTCATTCTGCTGTGGGGGAACCAGTCCAAATCTCTCCGGGTCCTTATTGACTCTGGGGCCGACGTTTTGGACGCCACACTGGCTTCTGAGCTGAACATCTCAGCCCCTCTCCATTCCCGTGGATGTTGAGCGTTGGACGGGCTATAGCTAGCAATTTTAGATGCTGACCTGACGGGGCCACTTACTTGCTATATAGAAAACTATATAGAAAACAAAAGGGCTAATGTTGACCCACTGAATGAAATATCCTAGCTAAGCTAGCTACTTTGAAGATAGCGCAAGATGTACTCTTAACCTATTGTCACTCCTTAAAGGAAAGTTCCACCCCAAAACTATATTTAGGTGTTTGTTTAATTAGTCCATTGTTGATATAGTCCCAAAATGTCAGCAATGACATTTCAAGATATACAGTACTAGTCCTAAATGTGGGACGCTTCTTCAAGGTGTCAACAGTCTTCAGACATAGTTTCAGGCATTTTTTTTTTAAATGAGCCAGAACGATAACATCGCGTCAAGTGGTCACATGAGTTTTGCTCGTGCAACAGAGTTTGGACAGCTATTGTTTTTCCCTCTCCTACTCTGAAAGACATTTACGGTTGATATATTATCGATTATATGTTTTCAAAATAACCTGAGGATTGATTATAAAAAACGTTTGACATGTTTCTGTGGACATTATGGATATTATTTGGAATTTTCGTCTGCGTAGTCATGACCGCTCTTTTCTGTGGATTTCTGAACATAACGCGACAAACAAAATGGAGGTATTTTGGATATAAAATCTTTATGGAACAAAAGGAACATTTGTAGTGTAACTGGGAGTCTCGTGAGTGAAAACATCCGAAGATCATCAAAGGTAAACGATTAATTTGATTGCTTTTCTGATTTTCGTGACCTAGCTACTTAATGCTTAGTGTACATAATGTTTTGTTGTACTATCGATAAACTTACACAAACGCTTGGATTGCTTTCGCTGTAAAGCATAATTTCAAAATGAGATGACAGGTGGATTAACAAAAGGCTAAACTGTGTTTTGCAATATTGCACTTGTGATTTCATGAATATTAATATTTTTTAGTAATATTATTTGACTGTGGCGCTATGCTATTCAGCGGTTGCTGACGAAAATTATCCCACTTAAGGGATGGGTAGCAGTCAATAAGTTAATTGGGGAAATGTAAACTAGGTGTGTATGGAAACAAGACAAGACAAATGGATATACGAAAAATGGACTTGCGATGGCTAGAAAGCAGGCGAAAGTGACGTCGATCGCCGAACACCTCCCGAACAGGGAGAGGGGCTGACTTCGGCAGAAGTGGTGACATAGAGTCCCACTTCAGATGTTATTCGTTGACGGCTTGTTTATGTACTAGTATCAAATCAAAATGTATTTATAAAGCCCTTCTTACATCAGCTGATATCTCAAAGTGCCGTACAGAAACCCAGCCTAAATCCCCAAACAACAAGCAATGCAGGTGTAGAAGCACGGTGGCTAGAAAAAACTCCCTAGAAAGGCCAAAACCTTGGAAGAAACCTAGAGAGGAAACATGCTATGAGGGGTGGCCAGCCCTCTTCTGGATGTGACGGGTGGAGATTATAACAGAACATGGCAAAGATGTTCAAATGTTCAGAAATGACCAGCATGGTCAAATAATAATAATCACAGTAGTTGTTGAGGGTGCAGCAAGTCAGCACCTCAGGAGTAAATGTCAGTTGGCTTTTCATAGCCGATCATTAAGAGTATCTCTACCACTCTTGCTGTCTCTAGAGTGTTGATAACAGCAGGTCTGGAACAGGTAGTACGTCCGGTGAACAGGTCAGGGTTCCATAGCCGCAGGCAGAACAGTTGAAACTGGAGCAGCAGCATGGCCAGGTGGATTGGGGACAGCAAGGAGTCATCATGCCAGGTAGTCCTGAGGCATGGTCTAGGGCTCAGGTCCTCCGAGAGAGAGAGAGAGAGAGAGAGAGAGAAAGAAAGAAAGAGAGAATTAGAGAGCATACTTAACTTCACACAGGACACCGGATAAGACAGAAGAAGAACTCCAGAAATAACAAACTG
This sequence comes from Oncorhynchus masou masou, assembly GCF_036934945.1. Lineage (NCBI taxonomy): Eukaryota > Metazoa > Chordata > Actinopteri > Salmoniformes > Salmonidae > Oncorhynchus > Oncorhynchus masou. The sequence continues at coordinate 52,632,872 of NC_088232.1, forward strand.
ACCCCAGCCCCCCGACACATAAACTACTGCAGCATAAATAATGGAGGCTCTGACAGGAGGGGTCAGGAGACGCTGTAGCCCCATCCGATGATACCCCCGGACAGGGCCAAACAAGAAGGATATAACCCCACCCACTTTGCCAAAGCACAGCCCCCACACCACTAGAGGGATATGACCCACTGAAGAGATGAGTCCTCAGTAAAGACTTAAAGGTTGAGACCGAGTCTGCGTCTCACACATGGGTAGGCAGACCATTCCATAAAAATGGAGCTCTATAGGAGAAAGCCTTGCCTCCAGCTGTTTGCTTAGAAATTCTAGGGGCAATTAGGAGGCCTGCGTCTTGTGACCGTAGCGTACGTGTAGGTATGTACTGCAGGACCAAATCGGAAAGATGGGTAGGAGCAAGCCCATGTAATGGTTTGTAGGTTAGCAGTAAAACCTTGAAATCAGCCCTTGCCTTGACAGGAAGCCAATGTAGGGAGGCTAGCACTGGAGTAATATGAACACATTTTTTGGTTCTAGTCAGGATTCTAGCAGCCATATTTAGCACTAACTAAAGTTTATTCAGTGCTTTATTCGAGTAGCCGGAGAGTAGAGCATTGCAGTAGACTAACCTAGAAGTAACAAAAGCATGGATTCATTTTTCTGCATAATTTGTGGACAGATAGTTTCTGATTTTTGCAACGTTACGTAGACGGAAAAAGGCTGTCCTTGAAACAGTCTTGATATGGTCGTCAAAAGAGAGATCAGGGACCAAATTAACGCCGATGTCATTCACAGTTTTATTTGAGATGACTGTACAACCATGAAGATTAATTGTCAGATTCAACAGAATATCTATTTGTTTCTTGGGACCTAGAACAAGCATCTCTGTTTTGTCCGAGTTTAAAAGTACAAAGTTTGCAGCCATCCACTTCCTTATGTCTGAAACACAGGCTTCTAGCGAGGGCAATTTTGGGGTTTCACCATGTTTCATTGAAATGTACAGCTGTGTGTCATCCGCATAGCAGTGAAAGTTAACATTATGTTTTTGAATGACATCCCCAAGAGGTAAAATATATAGTGAAAACAATAGTGGTTCTAAAACGGAACCTTGAGGAACACCAAAATGTACAGTTGATTTGTCAGAGGACAATCCATTCACAGAGACAAACTGATATCTTCCCGACAGATAAGATCTAAACCAGGCCAGAACTTGTCTGTGTAGACCAATTTGGGTTTCCAATCTCTCCAAAAGAATGTGGGGATCGATGGTATCAAAAGCAGCACAAAGGTCTAGGAGCACTGAGGGCAGATGTAGAGCCTCGGTCTGATGCCATTAAAATGTTATTTACCACCATCACAAGTGCAGTCTCAGTGCTATGATGGTGTCTAAAACCAGACTGAAGCATTTCATATACATTGTTTGCCTTCAGGTAGGCAGTGAGTTGCTGCGCAACAGCTTTTTCTAAAAAATTTGAGATGAATGGAAGATTTGATATTAATTGATACTTTTTTCATATTTTCTGGGTCAAGGTTTGGCTTTTTCAAGAGAGGCTTTACTACTGCCACTTTTAGTGAGTTTGGTACACATCTGGTGGATAGAGAGCTGTTTATTATGTTCAACATAGGAGGGCCTAGCAAAGGAAGCAGCTCTTTCAGTAGTTTAGTTGGAATAGGGTCCAGTATACAGCTTGAAGGTTTAGCGGCCATGATTATTTTCATCATTTTTTAAATTTTTTTACCTTAATTTTACTTGGCAAGTCAGTTAAGAACAAATTCTTATTTTCAATGATGGCCTAGGAACAGTGGGTTAACTGTTCAGGGGCAGAACGACAGATTTGTACCTTGTCAGCTCGGGGATTTGAACTTGCAACCTTTCGATTACTAGTCCAACACTCTAATCACTAGGCTACCCTGCCGCCCCATTATGTCAAGAGATGTAGTACTAAAACACTTCAGTGTCTCGCTTGATCCTAGGTCCTGGCAGAGTTGTGCAGACTCAGGACAACTGAGCTTTGGAGGAATACGCAGATTTAAAGAGGAGTCCGTCATTTGCTTTCTAATGATCATGATCTTTTCCTCAAAGAAGTTATTTAATTTATTACTTTTGAAGTGAAACACCATCCTCACTTGGGGAGATCTGCTTTTTAGATAACTTTGCAACAGTATCAGAATTTTTTTTTGAATGTTCTTATTTTCCTCAATTAAGTTGGAAAAATAGGATGATCGAGCAGCAGTAAGGGCTCTTTGATAATGCACGGTACTGTCTTTCCAAGCTAGTCGGAAGACTTCCAGTTTGGTGTGGCGCCATCTCCGTTCCAATTTTCTGGTAGCTTGCTTCAGAGCTCGGGTATTTTCTGTATACCAGGGAGCTCGTTTCTTATGACAAATGTTTTTAGTTTATAGAGGTGCAACTGCATCTAGTGTATTGCGCAAGGTTAAATTGAGTTCCTCATTTAGGTTGTTAACTGATTTTTGTCCTCTGACGTCCTTGGGTAGGCAGAGGGAATCTGGAAGGGCATCAAGTGTATAGACAGTTAACCACTGTCCTACTGATGGTCCATACAGTAAGATCTTTTTTTATTTTATTTTTTTACAATTCAATGAAAAATAAAAAGTTTAGCGTGAGCATGACACCTTCAAACACATAGGACAGCCACAAGCGTGTGAAGCGATGGAGCAAGAGATCAGGTTCCATAGATGACACGTCTCCACAGAATAGATGAACTACTTCTAGATGGAGTACTGCCTCACGTCTCCACAGAATAAGATGACCTACCTCTAGATGTTGTACTGCCTCACGTCTCCACAGAATAGATGACCTACCTCTAGATGTTGTACTGCCTCACGTCTCCACAGAATAGATGACCTACCTCTAGATGTTGTACTGCCTCACGTCTCCACAGAATAGTTGACCTACCTCTAGATGGAGTACTGCCTCACGTCTCCACAGAATAGATGACCTCCCTCTAGATGTTGTACTGCCTCACGTCTCCACAGAATAGATGACCTACCTCTAGATGTTGTACTGCCTCACGTCTCCACAGAATAGATGACCTACCTCTAGATGTTATACTGCCTCACGTCTCCACAGAATAGATGACCTACCTCTAGATGTTCTACTGCCTCACGTCTCCACAGAATAGATGACCTACCTCTAGATGTTGTACTGCCTCACGTCTCCACAGAATAAGATGACCTACCTCTAGATGGAGTACTGCCTCACGTCTCCACAGTTTAAAATGACCTACTTCTAGATGGAGTACTGCTGTGGGTGCTTCTCTTGGTCTCATTCTGGACAGCTCGCCTTACGCCCCTCTCAGTCTCCTCTCACCCCAATCCTCTCGTTCAGGACAACATGTTTACTTCCTAAATTGCATGGAGATTGAGATGGATTGGAGTCAAATAACTTGTTGTCCCTGCATCTAGAGATACAGTCATCTACAGTAAATGTGCTTTCTCTGAACAATAACGTTGCATTGTTGGACAATAACATTGTATTATTTGGGGGAAGTTTGACAGTTACTGAAACATCCACCCATGCTGATTGGCATTGCAGCATCAGAACAGCACTGACAAAGCCTAAAAATGACTGAATGCTGGACAACACAATACGATTGAATGCTGGACAACTCAATACGATTGAATGCTGGACAACTCAATACGATTGAATGCTGGACAACTCAATATGATTGAATGCTGGACAACACAATACGATTGAATGCTGGACAACTCAATACGATTGAATGCTGGACAACTCAATACGATTGAATGCTGGACAACTCAATACGATTGAATGCTGGGCAACTCAATACGATTGAATGCTGGGCAACTCAATACGATTGAATGCTGGGCAACTCAATACGATTGAATGCTGGACAACTCAATACGATTGAATGCTGGACAACTCAATACGATTGAATGCTGGACAACACAATACAACTGAATGCTGGACAACTCAATACGTTTGAATGCTGGACAACTCAATACGACTGAATACTGGACAACTCAATACGATTGAATGCTGGACAACTCAATACGTTTGAATGCTGGACAACTCAATACGATTGAATGCTGGACAACTCAATACGATTGAATGCTGGACAACACAATACGATTGAATGCTGGACAACTCAATACGATTGAATGCTGGACAACTCAATACGATTGAATGCTGGACAACTCAATACGATTGAATGCTGGGCAACTCAATACGATTGAATGCTGGGCAACTCAATACGATTGAATGCTGGGCAACTCAATACGATTGAATGCTGGACAACTCAATACGATTGAATGCTGGACAACTCAATACGATTGAATGCTGGACAACTCAATACGATTGAATGCTGGACAACTCAATACGATTGAATGCTGGACAACACAATACAACTGAATGCTGGACAACTCAATACGTTTGAATGCTGGACAACTCAATACGACTGAATACTGGACAACTCAATACGATTGAATGCTGGACAACTCAATACGTTTGAATGCTGGACAACTCAATACGATTGAATGCTGGACAACTCAATACGATTGAATGCTGGACAACTCAATACGACTGAATGCTGGACAACTCAATACGATTGAATGCTGGACAACTCAATACGTTTGAATGCTGGACAACTCAATACGATTGAATGCTGGACAACTCAATACAACTGAATGCTGGGCAAGTCAATATGATTGAATGCTGGACAACTCAATACGATTGAATGCTGGGCAACTCAATACTTTTCCTGTAGTGTGGAGCCTCTCAGTTCTCCACTTTCTACACACTGCTGCGTAACTTCCGAAGACGAGTTGGATGTTTAACAGTTGAATAAACTTCCAACGAGGGCTTTTAATCAGCACTATCACACCACCCCCCTATTACCCCAACCCTCATTTGAGAGAGGTCAACATTTCTCCAACCTCATTCTTCAGCATCTTGTGGCATGGCTACTGTTATGTTTACATTAGGACTAAAAAGTGCACCATTAAAGTTGAAACAATATTATGTTACACAACATCAGATGCGTAACTTACGGGACAGCAATGCTTCAGTCACCATTCCTCTTATCATGGCGTTCTTTCCTGATGGATCCCTGAGAATTCCTGTGTCTTGTCTTGTACAGCCTAACAGTGGAACTGACCTGGGTCCTTCTTGCTATTTCATGTTATGACTACTTTTTGGGGGGACTAAATTACCTTTTAAATTCCTTCCATAGTGGTCTTATGTAAACCAATTAGCCTGGCAATTAGACTGGCGAACATGTTCATGTGTAAATATTTAAATTAATCATTCTGACTCTGAGTTCATGATATTTACTTGTAATAGGCTACATAGAACCAGCAACGTAACACTGCAGACTGCGGGAAGACTGATTTTACTCCAAAACTAATGTTTTAATCTGATCTGAGCTTCATTCAGAAGAGAAATCAGGCCAAGGCCAAAGCACAGAAAACTGACTCTGTAGTGGGACTGTCAATGTTTCAGAAGAATTGAGAAACAGATGTACTATCGGCAGGCAGCCTAGTGGTTAGTGTTGGACTTGTAACAGATCAAATCCCTGAGCTGACAAGATAAAAAATCTGTCGTTCTGCCCCTGAACAAGGCAGTTAACCCACTGTTCCCCGGTAGGCTGCATTGTAAATAAGAATTTGTTCTTAACTGACTTGCCTAGTTAAAAAGAAAGCTAAATCAAGCTAATTTTTAATCTCTATCCCTGACTCTGCTGGTGATTCTACAACGTTTTGGAAAACAGTAAAGGCGCTGAAGTGTACAAATTCTTCTCCTGCCCGAAGCAACTTCTGTCTGACTAGCATCATAACTGGGAAGAATGGGATAAGTGATGCTTTTAACTTCTCTAGGGTAGGGGGCACTATTTTCACCTCTGGATGAAAAGCGTGCCCAAAGTAAACTGCCTGCTACACAGGCCCAGATTTGGATAGAAAACACTCTAATGTTTCCAAAACTGTTAAAATAATGTCTGTGAGTTTAACAGAACTGATTTGGCAGACAAAAACTCTGAGAAGAATTCATCCAGGAAGTAGATTTTAGATTTTTTTTGTAGTTTTCTATTCAATGCCATTACAGTATCCATTGATTTGGGACTCAAATTGCAGTTCCTATGCCTTCCAGTAGATGTTAACAGTCTTTAGAAACTGTTTCAGGCTTGTATTCTGAAAAATGAGGGAGTAAGAGCAGTCTGAATGAGTGGACCCTGCCGTGCCACAGAGCTTTTTCATGTGAGCAACCAAGAGAGTGCCTTTCTTGTTACCTGTTAAATTGACAACGCTATTGTCCGGTTGAAATATTATCGGTCATTTAGGCTAAAAACAACCTGAGGATTGAATATAAACATCGTTTGACATGTTTCTAGGAACTTTACGGATACAATTTTGAATTTTGTCTGCCTGTTGTGACTATGTTTGAGCCTGTGGATTACTGAAGAAAACGTGCAACAAAAACAGGTTGTAGGAAATAAAGAGAGACTTTATCGAATAAAACAAACATTTATTGAGTAAATGAATGTCTTCTGAGTGCAACCATATGAAGATCATCAAAGGCAAGTGATTAATTGTATCTCTATTTCTGACTTGTTTAACTCTTCTAATTGGCTGTTACTGTTTGTAATGATTTGTCTGCTGGACGATGTTCTCAAATAATCACATGGTATGCTTTCGCCGTAAAGCCTTCTTGAAATCTGACACCGTGGTTGGATTCACAAGAAGTTCATCTTTAAACCTATGTTTAACACTTGTAAGTTTTCTGAATTTTTATGAATCAGTATTTCTTTTTTTTTTGAATTTGGGAATTTTTGAATATCACTGACTGACTGACTGGTTCTGATACTAATTCCACTGGCTGACTGACTGGTTCTGATGCTAATTCCACTAGCTGACTGACTGGTTCTGATGTTAATTCCACTGGCTGACTGACTGGTTCTGATACTAATTCCACTGGCTGACTGACTGGTTCTGATACTAATTCCACTGGCTGACTGACTGGTTCTGATGCTAATTCCACTAGCTGACTGACTGGTTCTGATGTTAATTCCACTGGCTGACTGACTGGTTCTGATACTAATTCCACTGGCTGACTGACTGGTTCTGATACTAATTCCACTGGCTGACTGACTGGTTCTGATGCTAATTCCACTGGCTGACTGACTGGTTCTGATGCTAATTCCACTGGCTGACTGACTGGTTCTGATACTAATATCACTGACTGACTGACTGGTTCTGATACTAATATCACTGACTGACTGGTTCTGATACTAATATCACTGACTGACTGGTTCTGATACTAATACCACTGACTGACTGACTGGTTCTGGTACTAATACCACTGACTGACTGGTTCTGATACTAATTCCACTGGCTGACTGACTGGTTCTGATACTAATATCACTGACTGACTGACTGGTTCTGATACTAATATCACTGACTGACTGGTTCTGATAC
>NC_088232.1:52640808-52675808 GCF_036934945.1 Oncorhynchus masou masou
GTGTAATCCCTAGTCTGTCTGACTCTGGGATATTGGGTGTAATCCCTAGTCTGTCTGACTCTGAGATATTGGGTGTAATCCTAGTCTGTCTGACTCTGAGATATTGGGTGTAATCCTAGTCTGTCTGACTCTGAGATATTGGGTGTAATCTAGTCTGTCTGACTCTGGGATATTGGGTGTAATCCCTAGTCTGTCTGACTCTGGGATATCCCTAGTATGTCTGACTCTGGGTGTAATCCCTAGTCTGAGATCTGACTCTGAGATATTGGGTGTAATCCCTAGTCTGTCTGACTCTGGGATATTGGGTGTAATCCCTAGTCTATCTGACTCTGGGATATTGGGTGTAATCCCTAGTCTGTCTGACTCTGAGATATTGGGTGTAATCCCTAGTCTGTCTGACTCTGGGATATTGGGTGTAATCCCTAGTCTGTCTGACTCTGAGATATTGGGTGGTCTGACTCTGAGATAATCCTAGTCTGTCTGACTCTGAGATATTGGGTGTAATCCCTAGTCTGTCTGACTCTGAGATATTGGGTGTAATCCTAGTCTGTCTGACTCTGGGATATTGGGTGTAATCCCTAGTCTGTCTGACTCTGGGATATTGGGTGTAATCCCTAGTCTTTCTGACTCTGAATATTGGGTGTAATCCCTAGTCTTTCTGACTCTGAGATATTGGGTGTAATCCTAGTCTATATGACTCTGGGATATTGGGTGTAATCCCTAGTCTGTCTGACTCTGAGATATTGGGTGTAATCCCTAGTCTGTCTGACTCTGACTCTGTCTGACTCTGGGATATTGGGTGTAATCCCTAGTCTGTCTGACTCTGGGATATTGGGTGTAATCCCTAGTCTGTCTGACTCTGAGATATTGGGTGTAATCCCTAGTCTGTCTGACTCTGGGATATTGGGTGTAATCCCTAGTCTGTCTGACTCTGAGATATTGGGTGTAATCCCTAGTCTGTCTGACTCTGGGATATTGGGTGTAATCCCTTGGGTATTGTAATCCCTAGTCTGTCTGACTCTGAGATATTGGGTGTAATCCCTAGTCTGTATGACTCTGAGATATTGGGTGTAATCCCTAGTCTGTCTGACTCTGGGATATTGGGTGTAATCCCTGTCTGACTCTGGGATATTGGGTGTAATCCCTAGTCTGTCTGACTCTGAGATATTGGGTGTAATCCCTAGTCCTAGTCTGACTCTGAGATATTGGGTGTAATCCCTAGTCTGTCTGACTCTGGGATATTGGGTGTAATCCCTAGTCTGTCTGACTCTGAGATATATGGGTGTAATCCCTAGTCTGTCTGACTCTGGGATATTGGGTGTAATCCCTAGTCTGTCTGACTGACCCTAGTCTGTCTGACTCTGAGATATTGGGTGTAATCCCTAGTCTGTCTGACTCTGAGATATTGGGTGTAATCCCTAGTCTGTCTGACTCTGAGATATTGGGTTGGGTGTAATCCCTAGTCTGTCTGACTCTGAGATATTGGGTGTAATCCCTAGTCTGTCTGACTCTGAGATATTGGGTGTAATCCCTAGTCTGTCTGACTCTGAGATATTGGGTGTAATCCCTAGTCTGTCTGACTCTGAGATATTGGGTGTAATCCCTAGTCTGTCTGACTCTGAGATATTGGGTGTAATCCCTAGTCTGTCTGACTCTGAGATATTGGGTGTAATCCCTAGTCTGTCTGACTCTGGGTGTAGATATTGGGTGTAATCCCTAGTCTGTCTGACTCTGAGATATTGGGTGTAATCCTAGTCTGTCTGACTCTGAGATATTGGGTGTAATCCCTAGTCTGTCTGACTCTGAGATATTGGGTGTAATCCCTAGTCTGTCTGACTCTGGGATATTGGGTGTAATCCCTAGTCTGTCTGACTCTGAGATATTGGGTAATCCCTAGTCTGTCTGACTCTGAGATATTGGGTGTAATCCCTAGTCTGTCTGACTCTGAGATATTGGGTGTAATCCCTAGTCTGTCTGACTCTGAGATATTGGGTGTAATCCCTAGTCTGTCTGACTCTGAGATATTGGGTGTAATCCTAGTCTGTCTGACTCTGAGATATTGGGTGTAATCCCTAGTCTGTCTGTCTGACTCTGAGATATTGGGTGTAATCCTCTGTCTGACTCTGATATTGGGTGTAATCCCTAGTCTGTCTGACTCTGAGATATTGGGTGTAATCCCTAGTCTGTCTGACTCTGATATTGGGTGTAATATCTGTCTGACTCTGAGATATTGGGTGTAATCCTAGTCTGTCTGACTCTGAGATATTGGGTGTAATCCCTGTCTGACTCTGAGATATTGGGTGTAATCCCTAGTCTGTCTGACTCTGAGATATTGGGTGTAATCCCTAGTCTGTCTGACTCTGAGATATTGTCTGACTCTGTGTAATCCCTGTCTGTCTGACTCTGAGATATTGGGTGTAATCCCTAGTCTGTCTGACTCTGAGATATTGGGTGTAATCCTAGTCTGTCTGACTCTGAGATATTGGGTGTAATCCCTAGTCTGTCTGACTCTGGGATATTGGGTGTAATCCCTAGTCTATCTGACTCTGAGATATTGGGTGTAATCCCTAGTCTGTCTGACTCTGAGATATTGGGTGTAATCCTAGTCTGTCTGACTCTGGGATATTGGGTGTAATCCCTAGTCTGTCTGACTCTGAGATATTGGGTGTAATCCTAGTCTGTCTGACTCTGAGATATTGGGTGTAATCCCTAGTCTGTCTGACTCTGGGATATTGGTGTAATCCCTAGTCTGTCTGACTCTGAGATATTGGGTGTAATCCCTAGTCTGTCTGACTCTGAGATTGTAACGGCGTTCTTTTGTTGTTGAAGGAGAGTCGGACCGAAATGCAGCGTGTAAGTTACTCATGTTTATTGAGTGAAGACAAAACGAACGAACTAACACGAATAACTAATAAATACAAAAAGAAACAACAAACAGAACGAAACCTAATACAGCCTGACTGGTGAAACTAACACAGAGACAGGAACAATCACCCACGAAATGCAAAGCGAAATACAGGCTACCTAAATACGGTTCCCAATCAGCGACAACGAGAAGCACCTGACTCTGATTGAGAACCGCCTCAGGCAGCCAACCTATATAACACACACACACACCCCTAATCAACTACAATCCCAAACACTACAAACCCCAATACGAAAAAACAATACATAACCCCATGTCACACCCTGGTCTGACTAACTAATAAACTAAAACACACAATACTAAGACCAAGGCGTGACAGAACCCCCCTAAGGTGCGGACTCACGAACGCACCTCAAAACCATAGGGAGGGTCCGGGTGGGCGTCTGTCCATGGTGGCGGTTCCGGCTCCGGACGTGGACCCCACTTCATACATGTCAATGTTCCATCCCTTCGCGTCCATGGATAATCCACCCTAACCGCCGACCATGGCCGAATAGTCCTCACCCAGAACCCTACATAATAGAAGAGCAGCTCGTGACTGAGGGGCAGCTCGGGACTGAGGCAGCTCGGGACTGAGGGACAGCTCGGGACAGAGGGGCAGCTCGGGACAAAGGGGCAGCTCGGGACAGAGGGGCAGCTCGGGACAGAGGGGCAGCTCGGGACAGAGGGGCAGCTCGGGACAAAGGGGCAGCTCGGGACAAAGGGGCAGCTCGGGACAAAGGGGCAGCTCGGGACAAAGGGGCAGCTCAGCACTGAGAAAAAGCCCAGTACTGAGAAAAAGCCCAGTACTGAGAAAAAGCCCAGCCAGGAAGTAGAATCCGGCAGATCCAGGCTGACTGGCGGATCCTGGCTGACTGGCGGATCCTGGCCGACTGGCGGATCCTGGCCGACTGGCAGATCTGGCTGCTTCATGCTGACTGGCAGATCCTGGCTGACTGGCGGATCCTGGCCGACTGGCGGATCCTGGCTGACTAGCAGATCTGGAAGAGTCTGGTTGACTGGCAGATCTGGAAGAGTCTGGTTGATTGGCAGATCTGGAAGAGTCTGGTTGACTGGCAGATCTGGAAGAGTCTGGCTGACTGGAATGGTCTGGCTGACTGGCAGATCTGGAAGAGTCTGGCTGACTGGCAGATCTGGAGGAGTCTGGCTGACTGGAATGGTCTGGCTGACTGGCAGATCTGGAAGAGTCTGGTTGACTGGCAGATCTGGCTGCTTCATGCTGACTGACGGCTCAGGCTGCTCCATGCAGATTGACAGCTCTGGCAGCTTCTTGCAGATTGGCAGCTCCATGCAGACTGGCAACTCCATGCAGACTAGCAGCTCAGGCTGCTGTATACAGACAGGAGGCTCCGGCAGCGCTGTAGAGGAGGAAGGCTCTAGAACCGCTGAACAGACGGGAGACTCCGACAGCGCAGGAGAGGGAGAAAGCGCTGGCTGCGCTGAACAGGCGAGGCGCACTGTAGGCCTGATGCGTGGTGCTGGCACTGGTGGTATTTGGCCGAGGACACGCACAGGAAGCCTAGTGCGGGGAGCTGCTACTGGAGGGCTGGGGTGTGGAGGTGGTTCTGAATAGACCGGACCGTGCAGGCGCACTGGAGCTCTTGAGCACCGAGCCTGCCCAACCTTACCTGGTTGAATACTCTCGGTTGCCCTGCCAGTGCTGTGAGGAGAAATAGCCCGCACTGGGCTATGTAGGCGAACCGGAGAAACAGAGCGCAAGGCTGGTGCCATGAAAACCGACCCAAGGAGACCCACTGGAGAACGGATGCGTAGAGCCGGCTTCATAGCATTTGGCTCGACGCTCAATCTAGCCCGGCCGATACGCGGAGCTGAAATATACCGCACCGGGCTATGCACCCGCACTGGGGACACCGTGCGCACCTCTGCATAACACGGTGCCTGTCCGGTCTCTCTAGCCCTCCGGTATGCACAGGGAGGTTGCGCAGGTCTCCTACCTGATGCAGCCATACTCCCTGATAGCCCCCCCCAAAAACATTTTTGGGGCTGCTTTTCGGGCTTCCATCCAAGTCGCCGTGCTGCCTCCTCATATTTGCGCCTCTCCGCTTTAGCCGCTTCTAATTCCTCCTTGGGGCGGCGATATTCACCTGGCTGAGCCCAGGGTCCTTCTCCGTCCAGTTCGTCTTCCCATGTCCATTCACCAAATAATTCCACCTCCCTTTGCTGCTCCAGCTGTCGCTGCCTGTTAACACGCTGCTCCTGATTACGCTGTTCCTGCCTGTAGACATGCTGCTCGGTCCGAGAATGGTGGGTGATTCTGTAACGGCGTTCTTTTGTTGTTGAAGGAGAGTCGGACCGAAATGCAGCGTGTAAGTTACTCATGTTTATTGATTGAAGACAAAACGAACGAACTAACACGAATAACTACCAAATACAAAAAGAAACAACAAACAGAACGAAACCTAATACAGCCTGACTGGTGAAACTAACACAGAGACAGGAACAATCACCCACGAAATGCAAAGCGAAATACAGGCTACCTAAATACGGTTCCCAATCAGCGACAACGAGAAGCACCTGACTCTGATTGAGAACCGCCTCAGGCAGCCAACCTATATAACACACACACACCCCTAATCAACTACAATCCCAAACACTACAAACCCCAATACGAAAAAACAATACACAACCCCATGTCACACCCTGGTCTGACTAACTAATAAACTAAAACACACAATACTAAGACCAAGGCGTGACAGAGATATTGTGTGTAATCCCTAGTCTGTCTGACTCTGAGATATTGGGTGTAATCCCTAGTCTGTCTGACTCTGGGATATTGGGTGTAATCCCTAGTCTGTCTGACTCTGGGATATTGGGTGTAATCCCTAGTCTATCTGACTCTGAGATATTGGGTGTAATCCCTAGTCTGTCTGACTCTGAGATATTGGGTGTAATCCCTAGTCTGTCTGACTCTGAGATATTGGGTGTAATCCCTAGTCTGTCTGACTCTGAGATATTGGGTGTAATCCCTAGTCTGTCTGACTCTGAGATATTGGGTGTAATCCTAGTCTGTCTGACTCTGAGATATTGGGTGTAATCCCTAGTCTGTCTGACTCTGGGATATTGGGTGTAATCCTAGTCTGTCTGACTCTGAGATATTGGGTGTAATCCTAGTCTGTCTGACTCTGAGATATTGGGTGTAATCCCTAGTCTGTCTGACTCTGAGATATTGGGTGTAATCCCTAGTCTGTCTGACTCTGAGATATTGGGTGTAATCCCTAGTCTGTCTGACTCTGAGATATTGGGTGTAATCCCTAGTCTGTCTGACTCTGAGATATTGGGTGTAATCCTAGTCTGTCTGACTCTGAGATATTGGGTGTAATCCTAGTCTGTCTGACTCTGGGATATTGGGTGTAATCCCTAGTCTGTCTGACTCTGGGATATTGGGTGTAATCCCTAGTCTGTCTGACTCTGAGATATTGGGTGTAATCCTAGTCTGTCTGACTCTGAGATATTGGGTGTAATCCCTAGTCTGTCTGACTCTGAGATATTGGGTGTAATCCCTAGTCTGTCTGACTCTGAGATATTGGGTGTAATCCCTAGTCTGTCTGACTCTGAGATATTGGGTGTAATCCCTAGTCTGTCTGACTCTGAGATATTGGGTGTAATCCCTAGTCTGTCTGACTCTGAGATATTGGGTGTAATCCCTAGTCTGTCTGACTCTGAGATATTGGGTGTAATCCCTAGTCTGTCTGACTCTGAGATATTGGGTGTAATCCTAGTCTGTCTGACTCTGAGATATTGGGTGTAATCCCTAGTCTGTCTGACTCTGGGATATTGGGTGTAATCCCTAGTGTGTCTGACTCTGGGATATTGGGTGTAATCCCTAGTCTGTCTGACTCTGAGATATTGGGTGTAATCCCTAGTCTGTCTGACTCTGAGATATTGGGTGTAATCCCTAGTCTGTCTGACTCTGGGATATTGGGTGTAATCCCTAGTCTGTCTGACTCTGAGATATTGTGTGTAATCACTAGTCTGTCTGACTCTGTGATATTGGGTGTAATCCCTAGTCTGTCTGACTCTGAGATATTGGGTGTAATCCCTAGTCTGTCTGACTCTGAGATATTGGGTGTAATCCCTAGTCTGTCTGACTCTGAGATATTGGGTGTAATCCCTAGTCTGTCTGACTCTGAGATATTGGGTGTAATCCCTAGTCTGTCTGACTCTGAGATATTGGGTGTAATCCTAGTCTGTCTGACTCTGAGATATTGGGTGTAATCCCTAGTCTGTCTGACTCTGAGATATTGGGTGTAATCCTAGTCTGTCTGACTCTGAGATATTGGGTGTAATCCTAGTCTGTCTGACTCTGAGATATTGGGTGTAATCCCTAGTCTGTCTGACTCTGAGATATTGGGTGTAATCCCTAGTCTGTCTGACTCTGGGATATTGGGTGTAATCCCTAGTATGTCTGACTCTGGGATATTGGGTGTAATCCCTAGTGTGTCTGACTCTGAGATATTGGGTGTAATCCCTAGTCTGTCTGACTCTGAGATATTGGGTGTAATCCCTAGTCTGTCTGACTCTGAGATTGTAACGGCGTTCTTTTGTTGTTGAAGGAGAGTCGGACCGAAATGCAGCGTGTAAGTTACTCATGTTTATTGAGTGAAGACAAAACGAACGAACTAACACGAATAACTAATAAATACAAAAAGAAACAACAAACAGAACGAAACCTAATACAGCCTGACTGGTGAAACTAACACAGAGACAGGAACAATCACCCACGAAATGCAAAGCGAAATACAGGCTACCTAAATACGGTTCCCAATCAGCGACAACGAGAAGCACCTGACTCTGATTGAGAACCGCCTCAGGCAGCCAACCTATATAACACACACACACCCCTAATCAACTACAATCCCAAACACTACAAACCCCAATACGAAAAAACAATACATAACCCCATGTCACACCCTGGTCTGACTAACTAATAAACTAAAACACACAATACTAAGACCAAGGCGTGACAGAACCCCCCCCCCCTAAGGTGCGGACTCCCGAACGCACCTCAAAACCATAGGGAGGGTCCGGGTGGGCGTCTGTCCATGGTGGCGGTTCCGGCTCCGGATGTGGACCCCACTTCATACATGTCAATGTTCCTCCTCTTCGCGTCCATGAATAATCCACCCTAACCGCCGACCATGGCCGAATAGTCCTCACCCAGAACCCTACATAATAGAAGAGCAGCTCGTGACTGAGGGGCAGCTCGGGACTGAGGCAGCTCGGGACTGGGGGACAGCTCGGGACAGAGGGGCAGCTCGGGACAGAGGGGCAGCTCGGGACAGAGGGGCAGCTCGGGACAGAGGGGCAGCTCGGGACAAAGGGGCAGCTCGGGACAAAGGGGCAGCTCGGGACAAAGGGGCAGCTCGGGACAAAGGGGCAGCTCAGCACTGAGAAAAAGCCCAGTACTGAGAAAAAGCCCAGTACTGAGAAAAAGCCCAGCCAGGAAGTAGAATCCGGCAGATCCAGGCTGACTGGCGGATCCTGGCTGACTGGCGGATCCTGGCCGACTGGCAGATCTGGCTGCTTCATGCTGACTGGCAGATCCTGGCTGACTGGCGGATCCTGGCCGACTGGCGGATAGCAGATCTGGAAGAGTCTGGTTGACTGGCAGATCTGGAAGAGTCTGGATTGGCAGATCTGGAAGAGTCTGGTTGACTGGCAGATCTGGAAGAGTCTGGCTGACTGGAATGGTCTGGCTGACTGGCAGATCTGGAAGAGTCTGGCTGACTGGCAGATCTGGAGGAGTCTGGCTGACTGGAATGGTCTGGCTGACTGGCAGATCTGGAAGAGTCTGGTTGACTGGCAGATCTGGCTGCTTCATGCTGACTGACGGCTCAGGCTGCTCCATGCAGATTGACAGCTCTGGCAGCTTCTTGCAGATTGGCAGCTCCATGCAGACTGGCAACTCCATGCAGACTAGCAGCTCAGGCTGCTGTATACAGACAGGAGGCTCCGGCAGCGCTGTAGAGGAGGAAGGCTCTAGAACCGCTGAACAGACGGGAGACTCCGACAGCGCAGGAGAGGGAGAAAGCGCTGGCTGCGCTGAACAGGCGAGGCGCACTGTAGGCCTGATGCGTGGTGCTGGCACTGGTGGTATTTGGCCGAGGACACGCACAGGAAGCCTAGTGCGGGGAGCTGCTACTGGAGGGCTGGGGTGTGGAGGTGGTTCTGAATAGACCGGACCGTGCAGGCGCACTGGAGCTCTTGAGCACCGAGCCTGCCCAACCTTACCTGGTTGAATACTCTCGGTTGCCCTGCCAGTGCTGTGAGGAGAAATAGCCTGCACTGGGCTATGTAGGCGAACCGGAGAAACAGAGCGCAAGGCTGGTGCCATGAAAACCGGCCCAAGGAGACGCACTGGAGAACGGATGCGTAGAGCCGGCTTCATAGCATTTGGCTCGACGCTCAATCTAGCCCGGCCGATACGCGGAGCTGAAATATACCGCACCGGGCTATGCACCCGCACTGGGGACACCGTGCGCACCTCTGCATAACACGGTGCCTGTCCGGTCTCTCTAGCCCTCCGGTATGCACAGGGAGGTTGCGCAGGTCTCCTACCTGATGCAGCCATACTCCCTGATAGCCCCCCCCAAAAACATTTTTGCTGCTTTTCGGGCTTCCATCCAAGTCGCCGTGCTGCCTCCTCATATTTGCGCCTCTCCGCTTTAGCCGCTTCTAATTCCTCCTTGGGGCGGCGATATTCACCTGGCTGAGCCCAGGGTCCTTCTCCGTCCAGTTCGTCTTCCCATGTCCATTCACCGAATAATTCCACCTCCCTTTGCTGCTCCAGCTGTCGCTGCCTGTTAACACGCTGCTCCTGATTACGCTGTTCCTGCCTGTAGACATGCTGCTCGGTCCGAGAATGGTGGGTGATTCTGTAACGGCGTTCTTTTGTTGTTGAAGGAGAGTCGGACCGAAATGCAGCGTGTAAGTTACTCATGTTTATTGATTGAAGACAAAACGAACGAACTAACACGAATAACTACCAAATACAAAAAGAAACAACAAACAGAACGAAACCTAATACAGCCTGACTGGTGAAACTAACACAGAGACAGGAACAATCACCCACGAAATGCAAAGCGAAATACAGGCTACCTAAATACGGTTCCCAATCAGCGACAACGAGAAGCACCTGACTCTGATTGAGAACCGCCTCAGGCAGCCAACCTATATAACACACACACACCCCTAATCAACTACAATCCCAAACACTACAAACCCCAATACGAAAAAACAATACACAACCCCATGTCACACCCTGGTCTGACTAACTAATAAACTAAAACACACAATACTAAGACCAAGGCGTGACAGAGATATTGTGTGTAATCCCTAGTCTGTCTGACTCTGAGATATTGGTGTAATCCCTGGTCTGTCTGACTCTGAGATATTGGGTGTAATCCCTAGTCTGTCTGACTCTGAGATATTGGGTGTAATCCCTAGTCTGTCTGACTCTGAGATATTGGGTGTAATCCCTAGTCTGTCTGACTCTGGGATATTGGGTGTAATCCCTAGTCTGTCTGACTCTGAGATATTGGGTGTAATCCCTAGTCTGTCTGACTCTGAGATATTGGGTGTAATCCTAGTCTGTCTGACTCTGAGATATTGGGTGTAATCCCTAGTCTGTCTGACTCTGAGATATTGGGTGTAATCCTAGTCTGTCTGACTCTGGGATATTGGGTGTAATCCCTAGTCTGTCTGACTCTGAGATATTGGGTGTAATCCCTAGTCTGTCTGACTCTGAGATATTGGGTGTAATCCTAGTCTGTCTGACTCTGGGATATTGGGTGTAATCCCTAGTCTGTCTGACTCTGAGATATTGGGTGTAATCCCTAGTCTGTCTGACTCTGAGATATTGGGTGTAATCCCTAGTCTGTCTGACTCTGAGATATTGGGTGTAATCCCTAGTCTGTCTGACTCTGAGATATTGGGTGTAATCCCTAGTCTGTCTGACTCTGGGATATTGGGTGTAATCCCTAGTCTATCTGACTCTGGGATATTGGGTGTAATCACTAGTCTTGGAAATGGGACGTTTTCATTTTGTACCTTTTTCTTGTGACCGTTTGAGCATTATGCACTTTTCTGCTGACAGAAGAATAAAGATTATGGAACAGCTGTAGTTGTACAAGCCAGTCTTGCCCCATATACCAGAGGTTCCTCCAGCAACCAATGCATTGACTCCGTTGTAAATGCTTCTGGACACCTTCATTATACCCTAAGAAGGCCTCTGCAAAATGGAGGTACTCCATCCCTAGAAATCTGGCTACTATCAACCAAAAATAAAGCCTTCTTGTTCTAAACCCCCTACCTGTTGTAATACAAGACCTGCCACCCCTCTCCACACCACATTTTCCAGTCCATAAAGGAACCTTTGAATAAACTGGAACCAGAAAGGAGCAGCTCTACTAGCCAGATGTACAAATCCTTGTTCCCTGCCTCCTCTTTTGACAAATACAAAACACTTTGTAGAACCCAATGATATTTATCCCAAAAGACATCTACAATAATTGCCTGTAACTTAGCCAGAAGGCCTGGCGGTAGCTTGAAACATGACAACCGATGGCACCTTGCAGAAGTTACCACATTGTTAACACTAGTAGTGCGCCCCCTGTAGGACATACGAGATAGCAACCAATGCCATCTACTTCATCCTCCCTTCCACCATTTGAACCACCCCATTCCAATGTTTCACCCTCATCCCCTAGGTACACTCCCTAAACCGATCAACCGTGAGACTCAAGCTATCCACATCTGCTTGATTTTTCACTAAAATAACTACATCATCAGCATATGCTGAGAGACGAATAGGAGGGAATATCTTCTGAAAGCTACACCCTTTCAATGCGACTTCTAATGCTATTTAGTAGTGGCTCTGTAGCGATGACATATAACATTCCCGACAACGAACACCCCTGTGTGGTTCCTCTACACACTTTAAAAGGAGCACTCAAGCCACCGTTAACTTTCAATACTCTTTCAATGTCACCATGTATCACCCTGATCATGGCAATAAAACCAAACCAGAGCTGAAACCAAACGCCTCAAATAGGTGTTGATATTGAACTCATGCCTTTTCCTGATCGGTTGAAATTGGCCAGCATCCAATAGCCGTAGAGACGTCCAAAACATCCAGAATCAGGGACATGTTACTCCCTGTCTGCCTGCTGGGAACACAGTAGGACTGGTCCGTTCACCTCCCTCAACATCACCTCCCTCAGCCTGGTGGACAAAGCCTTGGACAGGATCTTATTATCAGTCCACATTAAGGTCACCGGTCTCCAGTTCTTCACATCCAAAGGGTCACCCTTTTTTGGCAGTATGGTGAGGACAGCCCTCCTGCAGCTTATTGGTAGTAACCCTCCGGTCATACTATAGTTAACTACTGCTATGCCAATCCTCTCCCAACATAGCCAAAAATACTTTAAAAAGTCAACGGGAAGCCCATAAATGCCCAGTGTCCTTCCCCTTTCCATGCCTTTTAATGCAGTGTAAAGCTCCTGTAAAGATAATGGTTGGAGCCCATCAGGGAAAGGCTGTGTCACTGTTTTGTCCTCTTTGAACTCACACTTGTAAAGCTCAGCATAGAACTCTACTACCCTCTTTCTAATTCCACTTGGGCTAGTGAGCTCCTGTACAACAGCTGATTTGAGGCAATGAATAATTCTTCTTTGTCCATTCTTTTTCTCTAAACAAAATAAAACATTTGGATGAGGCATCCATTTCTGAAATTCCCTGAAACTTACTTCTCACCAATGTCCCCTGTGCTCTGATATCCATCAGGTCTGCTAATGTGGCTTTTTTCCTCTTGAGGGCCTGAGTATGGCCTTGATCTCCTGTGGTCTCAACCAACGTCAGGAGTTCCACTATCTCAGACTCTAGGGGAGGTTCATTGATCTGGTGATATCTCTGGTGACATTCATGGTGTATAGATTACAGAATTGTTTAATCTGTTTTTTTTGTCCCACCACTGTTGAAGGGATACACAACTGGCCTTTTGAGAAGTCCACCTCTTCCAGAAAAAACTAAAACAATTCCTGAAGTGAGCATCACTCAGTAAAGTTACATTAAAAAGACAGCGTTATTATTAATGCACACCACCTCTGTTATTAAACAACGATCAGAAAATCACACTGGGGTTATCACACTTGATTTACAGACCTGAGATTGATGCTGAAAACAATCAAATAATCAGAGAGATGATGATTTCTCTCATTTGGGCCCATGTGTACTGTCTCGTGCCTCCATGTTGGCTCAGCCAAATATCACACTGTTCATGTGTTACAATAAGATGTTTTTTAAAAAGTCCTTGAGGCTATATGAGGTCCTTTGTGATTTCTATCTAAATCCGTGACTGTGCAGTTAAAATCCCCCAGCAAGAAATAAATAACCCCCAGTGTTACATTTCTCAATTGATAATGTCTCTAAAAACACCCTCTCAACTGCCACAACTGGAGCATATACGTTTATGAAACGCATAGTGATGTTTTCGTATCTTGCTCTAACTTTTAATAATCTCCTCATCAAAGGTAGTGACAAAGGCAAAAACGTTCTTGAGAACAGGATGGCCACGCCCCCACTTTTTGAGTTTTTATGACAACACACCACTGCTCCCCCCCACTCCTGCCACAACAAGGAGGTGTGATGGTGTGAGGGTGCTTTGCGACACTGTCTGTGATTTATTTAAATTCATGGCACACAACCAGCATGGCTAACAGCATTCTGCAGCTAAATCCCATCTGGTTTGCACTTAGTGGGACTATCATTTATTTTTCACACAGGACAATGACCCAACACACCTCCAGACGGTGTAATGATGGTGTATTGGATGCTGCATCATTGAATGGCCTACAATCACCCAACAACAACGAATTGAGATGATTTGAGATGAGTTGGATCGCAGCATGAAGGCAACTAACAAGTTCTCAGCATATGTGGGAACACCTTCAAGACTTTTTGGAAAGCATTACAGGTGAAGCTGGTTGAGAGAATGCAAAGTGTGCATAGTTATCACGGTAATGGATGGCTACTTTGAAGAATCTAAAATCTAAAATATATTTGGATTTGTTTATCACTTTTTGCATACTACATGTTATTTCATAATTTTGATGTCTTCTCATTATTCTATAATGTCTCTAAAAAAAACCCTTGAATGAGTAGGTGTTCTAAAACTTTTGATCGGTAGTGTATGTGTAAAACACGTAGTGAAGGTTTGTCGATGTGTTGTGTGTTACGTGTCCTCCTGAAGTTCCCATCAACCAAGTAAAGAGCGTTTTTGTTCAACAAAGTCCAGCCTCAACACCAACAGCAATCCAATCTGTGAACGCCTGTGAGCACCCTCCTTGTTGACAACACCTTCCCCTCCTTCTTGACAACCCCGTCCCCTCCTTGTTGACAACCCCTATTCCCTCCTTGTTTACAACCCCTTCCCCTCCTTGTTGACAACCCCTTACCCTCCTTCTCCCTCCCTACCCACCTTGTTGACAACCCCTTCCCCTCCTTGTTGACAACCCCTTCCCCTCCTTGTTGACAACCCCTTCCCCCTCTCCCTTTACCCACCTTCTTGTTCCCCTCCTTGTTGACCCACCTTCCCCTCCTTGACAACCCCTTCCCCTCCTTGACAACCCCTTCCCCTCCTTCTTGACAACCCCTTCCACTCCTTCTTGACAACTCCTTACCCACCTCCTTGACAACCCCTTCCCCTCCTTGTTGACAACCCCTTCCCCTCCTTGACAACCCCTTCCCCTCCTTCTTGATAACCCCTTCCCCCCTTCTTGACAACCCCTTCCCCTCCTTGACAACCCCTTCCCCTCCTTGACAATCCCTTCCCCTCCTCAACCCTTCCCCTCCTTGACAACCCCTTCCCCTCCTTATTGACAACCCCTTCCCCTCCTTGTCAACCCCCTCCTTGACAACCACCTTCCCCCTCCTTGACAACCCCTTCCCCCTTATTGACAACCCCTTCCCCTCCTTGACAACCCTTTCCCCTCCTTGACAACCCCTTCCCCTCCTTGACAACCCCTTCCCCTCCTTGTTGACAACCCCTTCCCCTCCTTGACAACCCCTTCCCCTCAACCCCTTCCCCTCCTGACAACCCTTTCCCCTCCTTGACCCACCTTCCCCTCCTGACAACCCCTTCCCCTCCTTGTTGACAACTCCTTCCCCCCTTCTTGACAACCCCTTCCCCTCCTTGACAACCCTTCCCCTTTGATATCCTTCCTTGACAATCCCTTCCCCTCCTTATTGACAACCCCTTCCCCTCCTTGACAACCCCTTCCCCTCCTTGACAACCCCTTCCCCTCCTTGACAACCCCTTCCCCCTTGACAACCCCTTCCCCTCATTGCAGGGGTCTGTATGCAGAGGCATTACAGGTCATCTCTTCTACCTGCTCTGCCCTTATATCCTCCCTCCACACAAACACACACACACACTCGCACACACACACACACACACACACACACACACACACACACTAAAATAAATACAGAAGCAGACTGGAATGCACGCATGTGAAACTGCTTCTCGACATGTCAGGGATCCACCGTTTGTGTGAGTAGCAGAAAGATGGAGTGACAAGATAATGTTGGAATGTGTGTGTGTGATGTAGCGGCTGTGTAAACACACTCGCCTTCAGTAGCGCTATCTGAAATGGTTGGATAAACAAAACACCTTCTTATTCTTTAACACAACAACATTTGTGTGTGTGTGTGTGTGTCTCTCTCTGCATCAATGAGTGTGTGTCTGTGTGTGTGTGTGTGTGTGTGTGTGTGTGTGTGTGTGTGTGTGTGTGTGTGTGTGTGTGTGTGTGTGTGTGTGTGTATATGTGTGAGTGTGTGTGTATATGTGTGCGTGTGTGTGTGTGTGTGTGTGTCAACTGAATGAGTAGGTGTTCTAAAACTTTTGATCGGTAGTGTATGTGTAAAACACGTACGTGTGAAGGTGTCGATCTTTGACAACCCCTCCTCCTGAAGTTCCCATTAACCAAGTAAAGAGCCTTTTGACAACAAAGTCCAGCCTCAACACCTACAGCAATCCAATCTGTGACACGCCTTGAGCACCCTCCTTGTTGACAACACCCCTCCCCTCCTTCTTGACAACCCCTTCTGCTCCTCCTTGACAACCACTTCCCCTCCTTCTTGACAACCCTTCCCCTCCTTCTTGACAACCCCTTCCCCTCCTTCTTGACAACCCCTTCCCCTCCTTGACAACCCCTTCCCCTCCTTGACAACCCCTTCCCCTCCTTCTTGACAACCCTTCCCCTCCTTCTTGACAACCCCTTCCCATCCTTCAAGACATGGTGACCCCTTGTCCCCTCCCCTCCTTCTTGACAATCCTTCACCCTCCTTCTTGACAACCCCTTCCCCTCCTCCTTGACAACCCTTCCCCTCCTTGTTGACAACCCCTTCCCCTCCTTTGACAACCCCTTCCCCTCCTTGACAACCCCTTCCCCTCTTTCTTGACAACCCCTTCCTCTCCTTCTTGACAACCCCTTCCCCACCTTGACAACCCCTTCCCCTCCTTGTTGACAACCCCTTCCCCTCCTCCTTGACAACCCCTTCCCCTCCTTGTTGACAACCCCTTCCCCTCCTAGTTGACAACCCCTTCCCCTCCTCCTTGACAACCCCTTCCCCCTTCTTGACAACCCCCCCTTCCCCTCCTTGTTGACAATCCCCTCCTTCTTGAAAACCCCTTCCCTCCTACTTGACAACCCCTTCCCCTCCTCCTTGACAACCCCTTCCCCTCCTTCATGACAACCCCTTCCCCTCCTTCTTGACAACCCCTTCCCCTCCTTCTTGACAACCCCTTCCCCTCCTTGTTGACAACCCTTCCCCTCCTTGACAACCCATTCCCCTCCTCCTTGACAACCCCTTACCCTCCTTGTTGACAACCCCTTCCCCTCCTTGACAACCCATTCCCCTCCTCCTTGACAACCCCTTCCCCTCATTGACAACCCCTTCCTCCCTTCTTGACAACCCCTTCCCCTCCTTCTTGACAACCCCTTCCCCTCCTTCTTGACAACCCCTTCCCATCCTTCTTGACAACCCCTTACCCTCCTTCTTGACAATCCTTCACCATCCTTCTTGACAACCCCTTCCCCTCCTCCTTGACAACACCTTCCCCTCCTTGTTGACAACCCCTTCCCCTCCTCGTTGACAACCCCTTCCCCTCCTTGACAACCCCTTCCCCTCTTTCTTGACAACCCCTTCCTCTCCTTCTTGACAACCCCTTCCCCTCCTTGACAACCCCTTCCCCTCCTTCTTGACAACCCCTTCCCCTCCTTCTTGACAACCCCTTCCACTCCTTCTTGACAACCCCTTCCCCTCCTTCTTGACAACCCCTTCCCCTCCTCGACAACCCCTTCCCCTCCTTGACAACCCCTTCCCCTCCTTCCAGGGGCCTGACAGAGGCATTACCCATCTCTTCTACCTGCTCTGCCCTTATATCCTCCCTCTACACAAACACCCACACCACACACACATACACACTAAAATAAATACAGAAGCAGACTGGAATGCACTCATGTGAAACTGCTTCTCGACATGTCAGGGATCCACCGTTTGTGTGAGTAGCAGAAAGATGGAGTGACAATATAATGTTGGAATGTGTGTGTGTGATATAGCGGCTGTGTAAACACATTTGCCTTCAGTAGCGCCTATCTGAAATGGTTGGATAAACAAAACACCCTCTTATTCTTTAACACAACAACATTTGTGTGTGTGTGTGTGTGTCTCTCTCTATGCATCAATGGATGTGTGTCCTGTGTGTGTTGACAACCCCTGTGTGTGTGTGTGTGTGACAACCCCTGTGTGTGTCCTTCTGTGTGTGTGTGTGTGTGTGTCGGCGTGTGTTCTGTGTGTGTGTGTTTTCAGCTTGCAGTGTGGTAGACGTGTGTGTTACCTGTCCTGGGGGTCTCTAGGTTTAGTGGGACTCCCCGATGCCAGCGAGTGTATCCCCATCCCCAGGTGAGTGTGTTTGACAGGGTACCCCTTCCCTCTCTCCCCTTCTCCTCTCCCCTTCCCCTCCTTGACAACCCCTTCCCCTTCCTTGACAAACCCTTCCCTCTCCCTCTTGACAAACCCTTCCCTCTCCCTCTTGACAACCCCTTCTCCTCTCCCTCTTCCACTTCTCCTCCCCTTCCCCTCCTTGACCCTCCTCCCCCTCTCTCCCTCCTTCCCTCTTTCCCCTTCTCCTCCCCTTGACAACCCCTTCCCTCTCCCTTGACAACCCCTTCCCCTCCTTCCCAACTTCCCCTCCTTGACAACCCCTTCCCTCCTTGACAACCTTCTCCTCTTGACAACCCCTTCCCTCCTCCCCTGACAACCCCTTCTCCCTCTTTGACAACCCCTCTCCCTCCCTTGACAACCTTCCCCTCCCTCTCTCCCCCCTTCCTCCTCCTTGACAACCCCTTCCCCTCCTTGACAACCCCCTTCCCCTCCTCCCCTTGACAACCCCTTCCCCTCTCCCTCTCTACCCCTTCCCTCTCCCTCTCAACCCCTTCCCCTCCCTTGACAACCCCTTCCCCTCCCCTGACAACCCCTTCCCCTCCTCCTTGACCCCCCTTCCCCTCTCCCTTGACAACCCTTCCCCTCCTCTCCCTCTCTCCCCTTCTCCTCTCCCTGTTGACCCTTCTCCTCCCCTCCTCCTTGACAACCCCTCTTTCCCCCTTCTTGACAACCCCTTCCCCTTCTCCTTGTTGACAACCCTTCCCCTTCTCCTTGACTCCCTCTTCCCCTCCTTCCTCCTGACTCCCCTCTCCCCTTCTTGACAACCCCCTCTTTCTCCTTCTCCTCTCCCCTTCCCCTCTCTCCTTGACAACCCTTCCCCTCCTTCCCTCTCAACCCCTTCCCCTCTCTCCCCTTCTCCTCTACCTCTCTCCCCTTCTCCTTCCCTATCTCCCCTTCTCCCCTCCTCTCCCAACCCCTTCCCATCCCTCTCTGACAACTCTTCCTCCTCTCCCTCTCTCCCCTTTTCCTCTCCCTCTCTCCCTGTCTCCCCTCCCCCTCTCTCCCCTTGAAACCCCTTCCCCCTTCTCTTCCTCCTTCCCTCTTCCCCCCCTTCTCTTCCTCCCTTCCCTCTCTCCCCTTCTCCTCTCCCTCTCCCCCTTCTCTTCCTCCTCTCCCTATTTCCCCTTCTCCTCTCCCTCTCTCCTCCAGAGGGATGAGTCCTGAGTGTTAACAACCCCCCCACACGCGCGCACGCACACACACACCCCTCACACACACAACACCTTACCCTCCTTCACAACCACACCCACACACACACACACACACACAGCTATAATGAATGATGTGTCATAGAAGGTGACTCAGCCGGACAGTGGAGGCTCTCCATCCATATGATCGATTAGCCATCCTGGACACCTTTAATTGAGCTGAAAAGGACAAACACATCAACACCAGGGAGGTCTCTGTTGGCCTCTCTGCCTTCCCCTGACCCTTCTTGAACCTGTTGTTCCTCTGTAGTTCCATCCTTCTCTGGTTTCTGTTAGTTTAGTTAGACACGTCATAACTAACTTTCCCTTTCCCAGGGAGAGGGAGAAAACAGTGTGTGTGAGTGTGTGTGTGTGACAACAGAGAGAGTGGGGGGCTTGACAGAGAGAGTTGGGGGGTGTAGAGAGAGAGTGGGGGGGGCAGACCCCTCCCCCTTGGGGGGTATAGACAGGGGGGGGCAGAGAGAGAGAGAGGGAGAGGAGTTGACAGAGAGAGGGGGCAGAGAGAGAGAGAGAGAGAGGAGGGAGATAGGGAGAGAGGTGACAACCCCTTCCCCTCCCCTTGACAAGAGGGAGATCCCGAGGGGCAGAGAAACCCTTCCCCTCCTAGGGAGGGGCAGAGAGAGACAGAGAGAGACAGAGAGAGAGAGAGAGAGAGACAGGGAGAGTGGGAGGGGGCAGAGAGAGAGAGAGAGAGAGGGAGGACAAAGACAAGTTATTCTACCAGATGACTTGAGCAGGTCATCTGTTTATTTACTCCTCCCGCAATTGCTAATAACCTGCAACTGCCTGACTATATATGATAAAGGAAAATAGATGTGAGGCCCTGAAAACAGAAAATACTCTGTAGGCTACAGTCAGAGATGGTAGAACGATTTTTGGACGGGGGGGGGGGAGTATTGTTTTGGGCCTAATATAGATATGTTTCTGCTTGTATTTTCTGACATTTTGGTTGTCTATTTAATAGTAAACTTTAATTAGATACATGCATCTTCTCTTCTGTCATTATATGTTGTCCTAGAGCACTAAATAAACCCTGGCTCACCAGAATAATGTCATCATTCGATAGAATGATTCAATCTAGATGACATCTGTAAAGTTTTTGCTGTCATCTCTGATTCTTGATGAGCAAAGAGATTTAGGGACTGGGAGAAAATGCAATAACCCCAAAATCTGAAAGATTTTCTGTGCAATTTGCTTCTCAGTTAGACCGGTTGTATGGAAATAGAAAACTGTGAAAATGACCCAACATGTTTCTCATAAGATTTCAGGTTTGTTTGTATGCAATATTTTATGTGGTTGAAATACTATCAGCTTTTATGATGCTGACAAAGATACCACCTCTACAGACGGTCCCTAACTTTAACACATTCACATTCTCTCAAAATGCTGAAAGAAAGAAATCATAGTTTTCTACTCTCACCTCTACCCCCTGGACACTGACTGTGTACCGGTACCCCCTGTATATAGCCTCCACATTGACTCTGTACCAGTACCCCCTGTATATAGCCTCCACAATGACTCTGTACTGGTACCCCCTGTATATAGCCTCCACATTGACTCTGTACTGGTACCCCCTGTATATAGCCTCCACATTGACTCTGTACCAGTACCCCCTGTATATAGCCTCCACATTGACTCTGTACTGGTACCCCCTGTATATAGCCTCCACATTGACTCTGTACTGGTACCCCCTGTATATAGCCTCCACATTGACTCTGTACTGGTACCCCCTGTATAAAGCCTCCACATTGACTCTGTACCAGTACCCCCTGTATATAGTCTCCACATTGACTCTGTACAGGGTAACCCCTGTATATAGCCTCCACATTGACTCTGTACCAGTACCCCCTGTATATAGCCTCCACATTGACTCTGTACTGGTACCCCCTGTATATAGCCTCCACATTGACTCTGTACCGGTACCCCCGTATATAGCCACCACATTGACTCTGTACCGGTACCCCCTGTATATAGCCTCCACATTGACTCTGTATTGGTACCCCCTGTATATAGCCTCCACATTGACTCTGTACCGGTAACCCCTGTATATAGCCTCCAGATTGACTCTGTACCGGTTCCCCCTGTATATAGCCTCCACATTGACTCTGTACTGGTACCCCCTGTATATAGCCTCCACATTGACTCTGTACTGGTACCCCCAGTATATAGCCTCCACATTGACTCTGTACTGGTACCCCCAGTATATAGCCTCCACATTGACTCTGTACTGGTACCCCCAGTATATAGCCTCCACATTGACTCTGTACTGGTACCCCCAGTATATAGCCTCCACATTGACTCTGTACTGGTACCCCCAGTATATAGCCTCCCCTTCTCATTGACTCTGTACTGGTACCCCCAGTATATAGCCTCCACATTGACTCTGTACTGGTACCCCCAGTATATAGCCTCCACATTGACTCTGTACTGTAATACCCTGTATATAGCCTCCACATTGACTCTGTATCGGTACCCCCTGTATATAGCCTCCACATTGACTCTGTACCCTCTACCCCCTGTATATAGCCTCCACATTGACTCTGTACCGGTACCCCCTGTATATAGCCTCCACATTGACTCTGTACCGGTACCCCCTGTATATAGCCTCCATATTGACTCTGTACCGGTACCCCCTGTATATAGCCTCCATATTGACTCTGTACCGGTACCCCCTGTATATAGCCTCCACATTGACTCTGTACCGGTACCCCCTGTATATAGCCTCCACATTGACTCTGTACCGGTACCCCCTGTATATAGCCTCCACATTGACTCTGTACCGGTACCCCCTGTATATAGCCTCCACATTGACTCTGTACCGGTACCCCCTGTATATAGCCTCCATATTGACTCTGTACCTATACCCCCTGTATATAGCCTCCACATTGACTCTGTACCAGTACCCCCTGTATACAGCCTCCACATTGACTCTGTCCCGGTACCCCTGTATATAGCCTCCACATTGACTCTGTATCGGTACCCCCTGTATATAGCCTCCACATTGACTCTGTACCGGTACACCCTGTATATAGCCTCCACATTGACTCTGTACTGGTACCCCCTATATAGCCTCCACATTGACTCTGTACCGGTACCCCCGTATATAGCCTCCACATTGACTCTGTACTGGTACCCCCAGTATATAGCCTCCACATTGACTCTGTACTGTAATACCCTGTATATAGCCTCCACATTGACTCTGTATCGGTACCCCCTGTATATAGCCTCCACATTGACTCTGTACCCTTACCCCCTGTATATAGTCTCCACATTGACTCTGTCCGGTACCCCCCCTGTATATAGCCTCCCATTGACTCTGTACCGGTACCCCCCTGTATATAGCCTCCATATTGACTCTGTACCGGTACCCCCTGTATATAGCCTCCATATTGACTCTGTACCTACCCCCTTATATAGCCTCCACATTGACTCTGTACCGGTACCCCCTGTATATAGCCTCCACATTGACTCTGTACCGGTACCCCCTGTATATAGCCTCCACATTGACTCTATACCAGTACCCCCTGTATATAGCCTCCACATTGACTCTATACCAGTACCCCCTGTATATAACATCCACATTGACTCTATACCAGTACCCCCTGTATATAGACACCACATTGAATATATACCAGTACCCCCTGTATATTACCTCCACATTGACTCTATACCAGTACCCCCTGTATATAACCTCCACATTGACTCTATACCAGTACCCCCTGTATATAGCCTCCACATTGACTCTATACCAGTACCCCCTGTATATAACCTCCACATTGACTCTATACCAGTACCCCCTGTATATTACCTCCACATTGACTCTATACCAGTACCCCCTGTATATAGCCTCCACATTGACTCTATACCAGTACCCCCTGTATATAGCCTCCACATTGACTCTATACCAGTACCCCCTGTATATAGCCTCCACATTGACTCTATACCAGTACCCCTGTATATAGCCTCCACATTGACTCTATTCCAGTACCCCCTGTATATAGCCTCCACATTGACTCTATACCAGTACCCCCTGTATATAGCCTCCACATTGACTCTATACCAGTACCCCCTGTATATAGCCTCCACATTGACTCTATACCAGTACCCCCTGTATATAGCCTCCACATTGACTCTATACCAGTACCCCCTGTATATAGTCTCCACATTGACTCTATACCAGTACCCCCTGTATATAGCCTCCACATTGACTCTATACCAGTACCCCCCTGTATATAGCCTCCACATTAACTCTGTACCGGTACACCCTGTATATAGCCTCCACATTGACTCTATACCAGTACCCCCCCTGTATATAGCCTCCACATTGACTCTGTATCGGTACACCCTGTATATAGCCTCCACATTGACTCTATACCAGTCCCCCTCCTCCACATTGACTCTATACCAGTACACCCTGTATATAGCCTCCACATTGACTCTATACCAGTACCCCCTGTATATAGCCTCCACATTGACTCTGTACCAGTACCCCCTGTATATAGCCTCCACATTGACTCTGTATCGGTAATCCCTGTATAAAGCATTGTTATTGTTATTTTATTGTGTTTACTTTTTATATTTTAGTTACTTTAGTTAATTTGGTAAATATTTTCATAACTCTCCTTGAACTGCACTGTTAGCCAAGGGCTTGTAAGTAAAGCACTTTAAGGTCTATACTTAATGTGACAAAAAAAGCTGGATTTGATGTTTTCTTCCCTTGTAAAAATGTTGTCTACATTTGGTCATTTAACTGCAGGAAATGCTTAATTCTGCAGGAGTACATATGAAGGCTCTGTGAGAGGTTAGAGACCCACAGTCATTGTCCAGATTTCAGTTTCCATTGAACCCATCTGAACAGTAGGCTACAGTTCCCTGGACATGCCATAGGCCTATTTGAAGTCCCGTCTTGTGACTATCGAATTTATATGGACAATCATCACATCACAACATAGGGCTATCTTCCTCTTCTACCACTTCACCTCATCTTTCCCAAACATTACTGTTCTGGTCTTCCCTTCTCTTTATTTTCAACTGTCCATTTCACAGCTTTTCTCTTCTTGAATTAAACTATGACATCGTTAGCCTCAGTGGATGAAAGTTAACAACTGTAACTGTTACCAAAAGCATTTAGCAGGTGTGTAGGATATTTAGTGATTGGTGTGTAGTATATTTAGTGATTGGTGTGTAGGATATTTAGCGGGGATATCTAATGATTGGTGTGTAGTATATTTAGTGATTGGTGTGTAGGATATTTAGTGATTGGTGTGTAGGATATTTAGTGATTGGTGTGTAGGATATTTAGTGATTGGTGTGTAGGATATTTAGTGATTGGTGTGTAGTAGTGATTGGTGTGTAGGATATTTAGTGATTGGTGTGTAGGATATTTAGTGATTGGTGTGTAGTGATTGGTTGATTGGTGTGTAGGATATTTAGTGATTGGTGTGTAGGATATTTAGTGATTGGTGTGTATTATTTAGTGATTGGTGTGTAGGATATTTAGTGGGGGATATTTAGTGATTGTGTGTAGGATATTTAGTGATTGGTGTGTAGGATATTTAGTGATTGGTGTGTAGGATATATTTAGTGATTGGTGTGTAGGATATTTAGTGATTGGTGTGTAGGATAGTGATTGGTGTGTAGGATATTTAGATTGGTGTGTAGGATATTTAGTGATTGGTGTGTAGGATATTTAGTGATTGGTGTGTTTGGATATTAGTGATTGGTGTGTAGGATATTTAGTGATTGGTGTGTAGGATATTTAGTGATTGGTGTGTAGGATATTTAGTGATTGGTGTGTAGGATATTTAGTGATTGGTGTGTTTGATATTTAGTGATTGGTGTGTAGGATTTTTAGTGATTGGTGTGTTTGATATTTAGTGATTGGTGTGTAGGATATTTAGTGATTGGTGTAGGATGTGATTGGTGTGTAGGATATTTAGTGATTGGTGTGTAGGATATTTAGTGATTGGTGTGTAGGATATTTAGTGATTGAGTGTGTAGGATATTTAGTGATTGGTGTGTAGGATATTTAGCGATTGGCGTGTAGGATATTTAGCGATTGGCTTGTAGGATATTTTGGTGATTGGCGTGTAGACAATTTGGTGATTGGCGTGTAGACTATTTGCCGATTGGCGTGTAGACTATTTGGTGATTGGCGTGTAGACTATTTGGTGATTGGCGTGTAGACTATTTGCCATTGGCGTGTAGACTATTTGGTGATTGGCGTGTAGACTATTTGGTGATTGGCGTGTGGTATAATTTAGCACGTGTGGTTAGGCCCTAAAGCTTAGGATTACACACTGACGCCAGATAGCCTAAAAGAATAATGAAATAAAAAAAAAGCCTGTAGATATAAATTGCACAAAATTATACATTTATGGATTTAAAAAAAGATTGTTTTCTCCTTACTCAACCCGTTTCATCCATGACCTTCAACCCCGTGAATATAACCATTGGGTCTGTGGGTCTCAATGCATCAATATTGTTTGAACCTGTGCCTTTGGTCCTTTTCTGACCACATTATAATCACATTAGGTTGTTTGTTATTAAACAGACCATATTATAATCACATTAGAGTTGTCTGTTTTTAAACTTTATTATAATCACATTAGAGTTGTCTGTTATTAAACAGACCATATTATAATCACATTAGAGTTGTCTGTTTTTAAACAGACCATATTATAATCACATTAGAGTTGTCTGTTTTTAAACAGACCATATTATAATCACATTAGAGTTGTCTGTTTTTAAACAGACCATATTATAATCACATTAGAGTTGTCTGTTTTTAAACAGACCATATTATAATCACATTAGAGTTGTCTGTTTTTAAACAGACCATAAATAATCACATTAGAGTTGTCTGTTATTAAACAGACCATATTATAATCACATTAGAGTTGTCTGTTAATGAACTGACCACATTATAATCACATTAGAGTTGTTTGTTATTAAACAGACCATATTATAATCACATTAGAGATGTCTGTTAATGAACTGACCACATTATAATCACATTAGAGATGTCTGTTAATGAACTATAATCACATTAGAGTTGTCTGTTTTTAAACAGACCATATTATAATCACATTAGAGTTGTCTGTTATTAAACAGACCATATTATAATCACATTAGAGTTGTCTGTTAATGAACTGACCACATTATAATCACATTAGAGTTGTTTGTTATTAAACAGACCATATTATAATCACATTAGAGATGTCTGTTAATGAACTGACCACATTATAATCACATTAGAGATGTCTGTTAATGAACTGACCACATTATAATCACATTATTGTCTGTTTTTATATTATAATCACATTAGAGTTGTATGTTATTAAACAGACCATATTATAATCACATTAGAGATGTCTGTTAAACTGATTCTTTCCCTCTTCTCTGACCCTGGAGAAACAAGTCAGATTGTACGTGCCACCTCCAGCATCTCTCTCGCTCTCTTTCTCTCTCACACAAACACACACACATGGGGAGATGGAGCAATAGAGGGAGAGATATGAGACAGAGAGATAGAGGAGAAGAGTTAGTTCAGCTCCTCTCCTCCACCTGTTGTTATCGAACCCAGACGTTTTAGCAGAGTGACCAGATGCACTGATGTCTCTTTCTGTCTCTCCCCCCACTGTGTCTCTCTCTCCCCATGTGTCTCTCTCTCTCCCCACGGTGTCTCTCTCTCGCTCACTCTCTCTGTGTCTTTTCTCTCTCTGTGTCTTTTTCTATCTCTCTGTGTCTTTTTCTATCTCTCTGTGTCGTTTTCCCTCTCGTCTCTCTGTCTCATTCTATTTCTCTCTCGCCTCTCTGTCTCATTCTATTTCTCTCTGTCTCATTCTATTTCTCTCTCGTACCTGTCTCATTCTATTTCTCTCTAGCCTCCTGTCTCATTCTACTCTGTCGCCTCTCTGTCCCACTGTATATAGCCTCCACATTGACTCTGTCTCTCTCTACCCACTTATATAGCCTCCACATTGACTCTGTACTCCCCCTGTATAAAGCTCTCTCACTTACTCTTGACTCTACCTCTCTACCCTCCTGTATATCTCTCTCTTGACTCTCTCTCTCTCTACTCCTCTCTCTCTCTCTCTCTCTCTCTCTCTCTCTCACTCTCTCTCTCTCTCTCTCCCCCTCTCTATAGCTCTCCTCTCTTGACTCTATCTCTCTCTACCCCTCTCTCTCATATAAGTATGAACCACATAGTAACTCCGTTATTTCTATTGTGTTTCCCAGAGGCTTGGTAGGTAGCTTTATTTCACTTTAGATTCCACTTCCAGGATTCTTCTCTTCAGTCATGTGACCTGCAGGCTTGCAGGACAGACAACAGCATTACAGCACCTCCCAGTGGCGAGAACTGAAAGATTGTTTAATTTAATACATTTTTTGAAAGAACAGATAGAGAGAGGTTGCGTAAAAGGACAGTAGGTCTCTATCCTACACCGACACCATAGACATGTGTGCTGGAGGCTACATTTGGTCAGACCAGCCAGGCCACTGCAGCAGTAGTGTGACACCACGCAGGATGTTTAATAATGAGGACTGAACACCTCTTGTCATAATGTTAGAACACAGGACTGAACACCTATTACCATAATGTTACAACACAGAACTGAACACCTCTTACCATAATATTAGAACACAGAACTGAACACCTCTTACCATAATGTTAGAACACAGAACTGAACACTTCTTACCATAATGTTAGAACACAGAACTGAACACTTCTTACCATATTGTTAGAACACAGAACTGAACACCTCTTATCATAATGTTACAACACAGGACTGAACACCTCTTATCATAATGTTAGAACACAGAACTGAACACCTCTTACCATAATGTTACAACACAGGACTGAACACCTCTTATCATAATGTAAGAACACAGGACTGACACCTCTTATCATAATGTTAGAACACAGGACTGAACACCTCTTATCATAATGTTAAAACACAGGACTGAAAACAAACCTCTTATCATAATGTTAGAACACAGGACTGAACACCTCTTACCATAATGTTAGAACAGAACTGAACACCTCTTACCATAATGTTAGAACACAGGACTGAACACCTCTTATCATAATGTTAGAACAGAGGACTGAACACCTCTTACCATAATGTTAGAACAGAGGACTGAACACCTCTTACCATAATGTTACAAAACAGGACTGAACACCTCTTATCATAATGTTTGAACACAGGACTGAACACCTCTTACCATAATGTTAGAACACAGGACTGAACACCTCTTATCATAATGTTAGAACAGAGGACTGAACACCTCTTACCATAATGTTACAAAACAGGACTGTGTAGGACACCTCTTATCATAATGTTTGAACACAGGACTGAACACCTCTTACCATAATGTTACAAAACAGGACTGAACACCTCTTATCATAATGTTAGAACACAGGACTGAACACCTCTTACCATAATGTTAGAACACAGAACTGAACACCTCTTACCATAATGTGAG
Source organism: Oncorhynchus masou masou (assembly GCF_036934945.1). Classification (NCBI taxonomy): domain Eukaryota; kingdom Metazoa; phylum Chordata; class Actinopteri; order Salmoniformes; family Salmonidae; genus Oncorhynchus; species Oncorhynchus masou. The sequence goes on from NC_088232.1 coordinate 52,669,459, forward strand.
AACAGAGGACTGAACACCTCTTACCATAATGTGAGAACACAGGACTGAACACCTCTTATCATAATGTTAGAACACAGGACTGAACACCTCTTATCATAATGTTAGAACACAGAACTGAACACCTCTTATCATAATGTTACAACACAGGACTGAACACCTCTTATCATAATGTTAGAACACAGAACTGAACACCTCTTACCATAATGTTACAACACAGGACTGAACACCTCTTATCATAATGTTAGAACACAGAACTGAACACCTCTTACCATAATGTTAGAACACAGGACTGGAACACCTCTTATCATAATGTTAGAACAGAGGACTGAACACCTCTTATCATAATGTTAGAACACAGGACTGGACACCTCTTATCATAATGTTAGAACACAGGACTGGACACCTCTTATCATAATGTTAGAACAGAGGACTGAACACCTCTTACCATAATGTGAGAACACAGGACTGAACACCTCTTATCATAATGTGAGAACACAGGACTGGACACCTCTTACCATAATGTTAGAACACAGAACTGAACACCTCTTACCATAATGTTAGAACAGAGGACTGAACACCTCTTATCATAATGTTAGAACAGAGGACTGAACACCTCTTACCATAATGTTAGAACAGAGGACTGAACACCTCTTATCATAATGTTAGAACACAGGACTGAACACCTCTTATCATAATGTTAGAACACAGGACTGAACACCTCTTATCATAATGTTAGAACACAGGACTGAACACCTCTTATCATAATGTTAGAACACAGGACTGAACACCTCTTACCATAATGTTAGAACACAGGACTGAACACCTCTTACCATAATGTTAGAACACAGGACTGAACACCTCTTATCATAATGTTAGAACACAGGACTGAACACCTCTTATCATATTGTTACAACACAGGACTTGAACACCTCTTATCATAATGTTAGAACACAGGACTGTCTTATCATAATGTTAGAACAGAGGACTGAACACCTCTTATCATAATGTTAGAACACAGGACTTCTTACCATAATGTTAGAACACAGGACTGAACACCTCTTACCATAATGTTAGAACACAGGACTGAACACCTTTGTCATAATGTTACAACACAGAACTGAACACCTATTACCATAATCAACACAGAACTGAACACCTCTTACCATTAATATTAGAACACAGAACTGAACACCTATTACCATAATGTTAGAACACAGAACTGAACACCTATTATAATGTTAGAACACAGAACTGAACACTTCTTACCATAATGTTAGAACTGTTCTTACCATATTGTTAGAACACAGAACTTGTCTTATCATAATGTTACAACACAGGACTGAACACATCTTATCATAATGTTAGAACACAGAACTAGAACACCTCTTACCATAATGTTACAACACAGGACTGAACACCTCTTATCATAATGTTAGAACACAGAACTGAACACCTTTATCATAATGTTACAACACAGGACCACCTCTTATCATAATGTTAGAACACAGAACTGAACACCTCTTACCATAATGTTACAACACAGGACTGAACACCTCTTATCATAATGTTAGAACACAGGACTGAATCTTACCATAATGTGAGAACAGAGGACTGAACACCTCTTACCATAATGTGAGAACACAGGACTGAACACCTCTTATCATAATGTTAGAACACAGGACTGAACACCTCTTATCATAATGTGAGAACACAGGACTGAACACCTCTTATCATAATGTTAAAACACAGGACTGAAAACAAACCTCTTATCATAATGTTAGAACACAGGACTGAACACCTGTTACTGTTAGAACTGAACTTTCACCTCTTCCATAATGTTAGAACACAGGACTGAACACAATCATAATGTTAGAACAGAGGACTGAACACCTCTTACCATAATGTTACAAAACAGGACTGAACACCTCTTATCATAATGTTTGAACACAGGACTGAACACCTCTTACCATAATGTTACAAAACAGGACTGAATACCTCTTATCATAATGTTAGAACACAGGACTGAACACCTCTTACCATAATGTTAGAACACAGAACTGAACACCTCTTACCATAATGTGAGAACAGAGGACTGAACACCTCTTACCATAATGTAAGAACACAGGACTGAACACCTCTTATCATAATGTTAAAACACAGGACTGAACACCTCTTATCATAATGTTAGAACACAGAACTGAACACCTCTTATCATAATGTTACAACACAGGACTGAACACCTCTTATCATAATGTTAGAACACAGAACTGAACACCTCTTACCATAATGTTACAACACAGGACTGAACACCTCTTATCATAATGTTAGAACACAGAACTGAACACCTCTTACCATAATGTTAGAACACAGGACTGGACACCTCTTATCATAATGTTAGAACAGAGGACTGAACACCTCTTATCATAATGTTAGAACACAGGACTGGACACCTCTTATCATAATGTTAGAACACAGGACTGGACACCTCTTATCATAATGTTAGAACAGAGGACTGAACACCTCTTACCATAATGTGAGAACACAGGACTGAACACCTCTTATCATAATGTGAGAACACAGGACTGGACACCTCTTACCATAATGTTAGAACACAGAACTGAACACCTCTTACCATAATGTTAGAACAGAGGACTGAACACCTCTTATCATAATGTTAGAACAGAGGACTGAACACCTCTTACCATAATGTTAGAACAGAGGACTGAACACCTCTTATCATAATGTTAGAACACAGGACTGAACACCTCTTATCATAATGTTAGAACACAGGACTGAACACCTCTTATCATAATGTTAGAACACAGGACTGAACACCTCTTATCTGTTAGAACACAGGACTGAACACCTCTTAACATAATGTTAGAACACAGGACTGAACACCTCTTACCATAATGTTAGAACACAGGACTGAACACCTCTTATCATAATGTTAGAACACAGGACTAACACCTCTTATCATATTGTTACAACACAGGACTGAACACCTCTTATCTAATGTTAGAACACAGGACTAACACCTCTTATCATAATGTTAGAACACAGGACTGAACACCTCTTATCATAATGTTAGAACACAGGACTGAACACCTCTTACCATAATGTTAGAACACAGGACTGAACACCTTTACCATAATGTTAGAACACAGGACTGAACACCTCTTATCATAAACAACACAGGACTCTCTTATCATAATGTTAGAACACAGGACTGAACACCTCTTATCATAATGTTAGAACACAGGACTGAACACCTCTTATCATAATGTCAGACCACAGGACTGAACACCTGCTTACCATAATGTTAGAACACGCAGGACTGAACACCTTTATCATAATGTTACAACACAGGACTGAACACCTCTTATCATAATGTTAGAACACAGGACTGAACACCTATTACCATAATGTTACAACACAGAACTGAACACCTCTTACCATAATATTAGAACACAGAACTGAACACCTATTATCATAATGTTAGAACACAGACTGAACACCTATTACCATAATGTTAGAACACAGAACTGAACACTTCTTACCATAATGTTAGAACACAGAACTGAACACTTCTTACCATATTGTTAGAACACAGAACTGAACACCTCTTATCATAATGTTACAACACAGGACTGAACACCTCTTATCATAATGTTACAACACAGAACTGAACACCTCTTACCATAATGTTACAACACAGGACTGAACACCTCTTATCATAATGTTAGAACACAGAACTGAACACCTCCTACCATAATGTTACAAAACAGGACTGAACACCTCTTATCATGATGTTAGAACAGAGGACTGAACACCTCTTATCATAATGTTAGAACACAGGACTGGACACCTCTTATCATAATGTTAGAACAGAGGACTGAACACCTCTTATCATAATGAAAACCGTTATTACAGACTACTGATGCTACTGATCCCATGGCTCAGATACTCTAGATATTGCTGGATCTCAGGAAGTCACTGTCCTAATCTGATCCGGATTACACAGGCCAATCTCTATCAGATTCTGTAATCTCTGACAGACAGGTCGACGTCACCGAACTGACTCATGTCCTCACCTGCTGTTGCTGAGGTAATGTTAGCTCATTGGGTTTAATAGTAATGTTAGATCACTGGGTTTCAAAGCTATGTTAGATCACCCCCCCCCCCCCCGGACCTGCACATAGAGGACCCACGCCGAGAGGACCTACATCCAGACCACAACACCACCAGCCACACTCCCACCCACCCAACCAATCAACACCCCCTCCGAGTCAACCATGCCCACACCCGATTTAGGCCCCCTCAGATAAGACATATGCCCCTCCTGCTCACCCTATGCACCCCATCCCAGCAGAGAGGGCCTCAACATGGAAGTCATACGCCCAGGCCGTGAGCGGGAAAACAGGCCCAAAAACCCACTCTTACACTAGCTCAATGGCATGTACCAGATGCTCAGCAGGCTCTGCTCACACTTACTGGCCTGAGGCCAAACCACACGACCGACAACATTGGACACTTTATGGAACACAAAGCCTTCACTATCTCATCCGGGAATATCCCAGGCCTGAGGTCATCTGCCTTTGGCCTAAAGAGCAGGAACCCGGACTTCACCAAAGAAATCGGTAATACAGACAATGTCATCCTGTATAGAGGGGCGGCAGGGTAGCCTAGTGGTTAGAGCGTTGGACTAGTAACCGGAAGGTTGCGAGTTCAAACCCCCGAGATGACAAGGTACAAATCTGTCGTTCTGCCCCTGAACAGGCCGTTAACCCACTGTTCCCAGGCCGTCATTGAAAATAAGAAATTGTTCTTAACTGACTTGCCTGGTTAAATAAAGGTACAATTAAATTAAAATAGAGGAGACGGACACACTGGTTGCCCTCTAGGTTACAGAGAGCTGGTAGTCCCATCCACCAAACTACCAGGTGTGAAACAGGGAAGGGACTCAGGGGGGTATGCTAATTTGGTATAGAGCTCACTCCATTAAATTAATCAAAACAGAAACATTTTACCTTTGGCTAGAAATTCAAAAGGACATGATCTTAACTCCACTAGAATCCCCATACTTTAATGAAGACAGCTTCTCCATCCTGGAGGGGGAAATCAATCATTTCCAGGCCCAGGGACATGTCCTAGTCTGTGGCGACCTAAATGCCAGAACCGGACAAGAACCCGACACCCTCAGCACACAGGGGGACAAACACCTGCCTGCAGGTGACAGCATTCCCTCCCCCATATGCCCCCCTAGGCACAACTATGACAACATAACGAACAAAAACGGATCACAACTCCTGCAGCTCTGTCTCATGCTGGGTATGTACATAGTCAATGGAAGGCTTCGAGGGGAGTCCTATGGTAGATACACCTAAAGCTAATCTCTTGGCAGTAATACTGTAGACTACTTTATCACTGACCTCAACCCAGAGTCTCTCAGAGCGTTCACAGTCAGCCCACTTACACCCCTATCAGACCACAGCAAAATCACAGTCTACTTGAACAGAGCAATACTCAATCATGAGGCATCAAATCCAAAGGAACTGAGTAACATTAAAAAATGCTATAGATGGAAGGAATGCAGTTTGGAAACCTATCAAAAAACAATTAGGCAACAACAAATTCAATCTCTTTTAGACAATTTCCTGGGTAAAACGTTCCACTGTAATAGTGAAGGTGTAAACTTGGCAGTAGAAAATCTTAATGGTATATTTGACCTCTCAGCTTCCCTATCAAATCTAAAAATCTCAATTTGAAAACCGAAGAAAATGAACAACAATGACACATGGTTTGATGAAAAATGCAAAAATCTAAAAGAAATTGAGAAACCTGTCCAACCAAAAACATAGAGACCGAGAAAATCTGAGTCTACGCCTTCACTATGGTGAATCACTAAAACAATACAGAAATACACTACGGAAAATGTCAGAAAATCTTAGAATCAACTATTAAAGACTACCAGAACCCACTGGATTCTCCAATTACCTTGAATGAGCTACAGGACAAAATAAAAACCCTCCAACCCAAAAAGGCCTGTGGTGTTGATGGTATCCTCAATGAAATGATCAAATATACAGACAACAAATTTCAATTGGCTATACTAAAACTCTTTAACATCATCCTTAGCTCTGGCATCTTCCCCAATATTTGGAACCAAGGACTGATCACCCCAATCCACAAAAGTGGAGACAAATGTGACCCCAATATCTACTGTGGGATGTGTCAACAGCAAATAAGTCCTACGCATTATCATTAACAGCAGACGCATACATTTCCTCACTCAAAACAATGTACTGAGAAATATCAAATTGGCTTTTTACCAAATTACCGTACAACAG
>NC_088232.1:52680808-52698308 GCF_036934945.1 Oncorhynchus masou masou
ACAACAATAGGCCAATCACAATCACGATATCAATAGGCCAATCACAATCACGATAACAATAGGCCAATCACAATCATGATAACAATAGGCCAATCACAATCATGATAACAATAGGCCAATCACAATCATGACAACAATAGGCCAATCACAAGCATGACAACAATAGGCCAATCACAATCATGACAACAATAGGCCAATCACAATCACGATAACAATAGGCCAATCACAATCATGATGACAATACGCCAATCACAATCATGATAACAATAGGCCAATCAAAATCATGATAACAATAGGCCAATCACAATCATGATAACAATAGGCCAATCACAATCATGACATCAATAGGCCAATCACAATCATGATAACAATAGGCCAATCACAATCATGACATCAATAGGCCAATCACAAGCATGACAACAATAGGCCAATCACAATCATGACAACAATAGGCCAATCACAATCACGATAACAATAGGCCAATCACAATCATGACAACAATAGGCCAATCACAATCATGACAACAATAGGCCAATCACAATCATGACATCAATAGGCCAATCACAATCATGACATCAATAGGCCAATCACAATCATGATAACAATAGGCCAATCACAATCATGACAACAATAGGCCAATCACAATCATGACAACAATAGGCCAATCACAATCATGATAACAATAGGCCAATCACAATCACGATAACAATAGGCCAATCACAATCATGACAACAATAGGCCAATCACAATCACGATAACAATAGGCCAATCAAAATCATGATAACAATAGGCCAATCACAATCATGATAACAATAGGCCAATCACAATCATGATAACAATAGGCCAATCACAATCATGATAACAATAGGTCAATCACAATCATGACAACAATAGGCCAATCACAAGTATGATAACAATAGGTCAATCACAATCATGATAACAATAGGCCAATCACAAGTATGATAACAATAGGCCAATCACAATCATGATAACAATAGGCCAATCACAATCATGACAACAATAGGCCAATCACAATCATGACAACAATAGGCCAATCACAAGCATGACAACAATAGGCCAATCACAATCATGACAACAATAGGCCAATCACAATCACGATAACAATAGGCCAATCACAATCATGATGACATGAATCAAAATCATGATAACAATAGGCCAATCAAAATCATGATAACAATAGGCCAATCACAATCTTGATAACAATAGGCCAATCACAATCAAGGATACATTCTCATAGGCCAATCACAATCAAGGATACATTCTCAGACATGTCCCCCTGCTGCCGATTCACTGGTAGTGACACGTTGTCTTTGGTAACTGAAACCACAGAATACATTTTTAATATACAGTTTAACATGAATCTCAAACTGTATACCACTACATACTAAAACTAGACAGAGGACTGAAGCAACACATCAGAAAACAACAACATTTACACTGTCCTACAAATCTATTAACAGAGACAATCATCCTATAACAAAAGCCAGTCTGGAGAACAGTATGTTTCAGTTGACCTGACATCCAATCAGTTTTCCCCCATGTACAGGATACATATGAAGTCCCTTGGCCCCAGACGGGAGCCTCTGTCCTGGGTATGAGCAGGACAGTGAGTCCCCTGTCTGGTGCTCTATCCGTTGCCCTCCAGGGAGAGAGAAATGGGGAGGGAGAACAGGGCCTCGTGTCTCTCCATAGTCCTGCTCTCCTGCCAATCAAGGCTGCCATTGGTAGCCTCAGTCTATCCGTCAGAAAGCTTGACCAATCCAAAAGTCTTGTATGAATCGTGAGCCAATTCAATGGTCTCGGACAACCCCTTACTCAAGGGAAAGTGGGGGCGCGGGGGGGGGTCGCCACGCCCAGAGAGAGGGGGAGGGATGGGGAGGATGAGAAGGGGAGAGGGACAAGGCGCTCAGTGATTGCCCACTCTTCCTTTCTCCTGTGTCTCTGTCTGTACTGAGTCTGGGGTACTTCTAGAGATGGGAGCTGGACTTAGACTGTGTGCGTGTGTGGAGAGGGACTCCCAACTGCAGGTGTGTGTCTGATTGGCTCTGGCTATGTGGTGGCGGACTCTGGTGTTTTGGGGCGGTACTGCGGAGTCTCTCAGCTGCAGACATGCGAGCTCCAGAGTCACAGCGACTTCCCACCTCTAGAGGTCGCAGAGGGATGGGGCTAGGGCCATTGGAGGAGAGGAGGAGGAGGAAGAGGAGGAGAATGAGAAGACACTGCATTGCTCCCCCTCAGAGTTCCTGCGACCCAGAATGTTTCTCTTAGACCTGAGAGAGCGAGAGCGAGAGCGAGAGAAATAAATTAACATGATATTGTTAATTATAGGCCCAATACCACCTAACCGGTGAATCACCAAATCAGCTAACCGCCAAATCAATGAACCACCGAATCGGTGAATCAGTGAACCACTGAGCCATTGAACCACTGAATCGGTGAACCACTGAGCCATTGAACCACTGAATCGGTGAACCACTGAGCCATTGAACCACTGAATCGGTGAACCACTGAAGCAGTGAACCACTGAATCAGTGAACCACTGAGCCATTGAACCACTGAATCAGTGAACCACTGAGCCATTGGACCACTGAATCGGTGAACCACTGAAGCAGTGAACCACAGAAAACTCTGAAGCACAGAACCATACTAATGACAGAAAGCATTTGCCACTTCATGTATGAAGCTTAAACATGTTATATCTATTAATAACAATATCTTTACCGATAGGAGTGGAAGTAAACAGATTACCTGTTTATTGATAAACAAACCAAATAATGGCATAAACGAAAAATAACAATAAATATTTTTATATATTTTTTTAATATTTACCAACATCATCTACATTTGCAGGATAACTTCTCCATTTCTGCAAAAAAAAGTAATGTGGCACTGATTCATTCATGGGTTTCTGTTTTCAGCTATTTCAGCATCAATAAAGTCTCTCAACTGCCTGGACTATTCACTAGTGACATGCACACGCAATTGCATTGAACCTAACCAAGTTATAACATCATGTTTCACTACAGAGGGACTAGTTATAACATCATGTTTCATGATAGAGGGACTAGTTATAACATCATGTTTCACTACAGATACAGAGGGACTAGTTATAACATCATGTTTCACTACAGATACAGAGGGACTAGTTATAACATCATGTTTCACTACAGAGGGACTAGTTATAACATCATGTTTCACTACAGAGGGACTAGTTATAACATCATGTTTCACTACAGAGGGACTAGTTATAACATCATGTTTCACTACAGAGGGACTAGTTATAACATCATGTTTCACTACAGAGGGACTAGTTATAACATCATGTTTCATGACAGAGGGACTAGTTATAACATCATGTTTCACTACAGAGGGACTAGTTATAACATCATGTTTCACTACAGAGGGACTAGTTATAACATCATGTTTCACTACAGAGGGACTAGTTATAACATCATGTTTCATGACAGAGGGACTAGTTATAACATCATGTTTCACTACAGAGGGACTAGTTATAACATCATGTTTCACTACAGAGGGACTAGTTATAACATCATGTTTCATGACAGAGGGACTAGTTATAACATCATGTTTCACTACAGAGGGACTAGTTATAACATCATGTTTCATGACAGAGGGACTAGTTATAACATCATGTTTCACTACAGAGGGACTAGTTATAACATCATGTTTCACTACAGAGGGACTAGTTATAACATCATGTTTCACGACAGAGGGACTAGTTATAACTGTCACGCCCTGGTCTAAATATATTATGTTTATTCTTCATTTATTCGGTCAGGCCAGGGTGTGACATGGGTTATTGTGGTGTGTTTTTGTCTTGGGGTTTTGTGGGATGTCTAGCGTTAGTCTATGGCTGCCTGAGGCGGTTCTCAATCAGAGTCAGGTGATTATCGTTGTCTCTGATTGGGAACCATATTTAGGCAGTCATATTCTTTGTGTGTTTCGTGTGTGATTGTCCTGAGTGTCCTTGTTCCTGTCTCTGTGTTAGTTTACACAAGTATAGGCTGTGTCGGTTTTCGTTACGCTCATTACGTTCTTTGTTTTGTAGTATTCGTATTTGATTCGTGTTTACGTTTGTTCATTAAACATGTATCGCAATCAGTGATACAGGAGGTCAAGTAGCATTACGTGTCATACCTGTGTATGGCAGCAAACAGGTCCTCAGTAGTCCGCAGTCGTGCTGGTGTCACCATCTTCTCCGCCTGAGAAATGTCAAACACCTCACCTGAGAGAGAGAGAGATACAGAGAGAGGCACAGAGAGAGATATTGAGAGCGAGAGACAGAGAGAGACAGAGAGAGAAAACGAGACACAGCGAGATATTGAGAGAGAGAGAGAGAGAGTGAAAGAGAGAGTGAAAGAGAGAGTGAAAGAGAGAGTGGAGAAAGGGAGAGAGAGAGATATTGAGAGAGCCTCTCCTCCACTCCGTCCCTGGCTACTGTCCTGATCTGATCTCTCATTCCAGCTAGCGGCAGAGAGATGAAGACATTAGAAACACAACATGGGACAGGGACGAAGGAGAAAGATGTAAAGAAAATATCTGAAGAGAGACAGGACGATAGCTAGAGAGAAGGATATGAAGTCCTTGTGCTTACAGGCTCAGAAGAGAGGGGGGAGAGGAAGGTAGACGACATTCAACCCAATAAGAGATCTACTGTATGTGTCAGTAGGAGAGAGAGAGAGAGAGAGAGAGAGAGAGAGAGAGAGACAGAGAGACAGAGAGACAGAGAGAGAGAGAGAGAGAGAGAGAGAGGGGGGAGAGAGAGAGAGAGAGAGAGAGAGAGAGAGAGAGAGAGAGAGAGAGAGAGAGACAGAGAGAGACAGAGAGAGAGAGAGAGAGAGAGAGAGGGGGAGAGAGAGAGAGAGAGAGAGACAGAGAGAGAGAGAGAGGAGAGAGAGAGAGGGGGGAGAGAGAGAGAGACAGAGAGACAGAGAGAGAGAGAGAGAGAGAGAGGAGAGAGAGAGGGGGGGAGAGAGAGAGAGGAGAGACAGAGACAGAGACAGAGAGAGAGAGAGAGAGAGAGAGAGAGAGAGAGAGAGAGAAAAGAAAGAGAGGAGAGACAGACAGAGAGAGATAGAGAGAGAGGAGAGACAGAGAGAGAGAGAGAGAGAGAGAGAGAGAGAGAGAGAGGGGGGAGAGAGGGAGAGAGAGAGAGAGAGAGAGAGAGAGGGGGGGGGAGAGAGAGAAGGGGGGAAGCGGTAGAGAGAGACAGAGAGTTCCTTAACTCACCGTTGTCCTCTCTGGAGCTCAGGGATCCTGTGGAGCTGCTGGCCCCGTCTCTCTCCAGACCACGCCTCTCTTCCCTCTTCCCCCATTCCATCCTCTCCCCCTGCAGTTCCCCCTCTTCAGTTGACAGTGCACTGCTAGCAGCATCTCTATTCTCTTCCGGAGAGAAACTTCCAGAATCTCTGCTGTCCTCCTCAATGGCTCCCCTCTGTCTGTCCTCCTCCTCCCTCCCGCCCAGCATTAGTATGATGTGCACATTTTCTCTCTCTTCATTCTCTTCTTCCTTCTGCATCACCCATATCGCCTCTGGTTCAGGTTCTGAACTCCCCAACTCTGTGTATGGCACAGAGCCACTCTCTAGCTTTGTCTCTGTATCTGTCTCCATCTCCAGTGTACAGGACTCCTGCTGTGGCTCTGGTACACAGGGTTCTGAAGGACAGGGCCTTGGTGGTAACTCTGGTACACAGGGTTCTGAAGGACAGGGCCTTGGTGGTAACTCTGTTACACAGGGTGCTGGAGGACAGGGCCTTGCTGGTAATTCTGTTACACAGGGTACTGGAGGAGAGGGCCTTGGTAGTAACTTTGGTACACAGGGTACTGGAGGACAGGGCCTTGATGGTAACTCTGTTACACAGGGTACTGGAGGAGAGGGCCTTGGTAGTAACTTTGGTACACAGGGTACTGGAGGACAGGGCCTTGAAGGTAACTCCGCTACATAGTATTCTGACTGGTAGCGTTTCAGGAAGGGGAATTCAGGCTTTGTCTTTGGCTGGGTCTCTGTCTGGGACTCTGTCTGTGCCAATTTTATCCCCAGAAAGGGTGATGTCTCTGGGACAAAGGGCTGTGGAGGAGTACTTGTCAGTACGGATGGTGGGGTTGGTGTGTCTGTCTGGTGTGTCCTCAGTAGAGATCGTTTAGGGTTCTTTAGGGCAACAGGAGGCTTCTCTTTGTGGGGGGTGGAGGAGGGGGTAGCAGGGGAGTGTGTGAGTGTGTTTGCACACGTTAAGTGCTCTCGCTGGCCGTTGGTGAGGCAGGGTGTGGTCTCCTGTCGAGGCGTGTGTTCTCCGTTCTGTAACGCTGGTCCTCTGTTCACAGCAGGAGAGCTAGAACTTAAAACCACTGCTCTCAGTGGCCTAGAGAGAACAACCACGTTAGGCTTTTCTGGGGTTCTAGGCTTCTCCAGTGTTCTGGGCTTCTCCAGTGTTCTGGGCTTCTCCAGTGTTCTGGGCTTCTCCAGTGTTCTGGGTTTCTCCAGTGTTCTAGGCTTCTCTATCATTATAGCCTCTGGAGTTCTAGGGTTCTCTGGGATTCTAGGCTTCTGAGGGGTTCTAGGCGTCTGTGGGGTTGTTGAGTGACTGAGGATGTCTTCTGTTCCAACAGACTCTCTGGTTCTGTCAGTGTGCTGAGTAGTGGTCGGTGTGGAGCAGGGAGGGGCAGACTCTCTGGTTCTGTCAGTCTGCTGAGTAGTGGACGGTGTGGAGCAGGGAGGGGCAGACTCTCTGGTTCTGTCAGTCTGCTGAGTAGTGGACGGTGTGGAGCAGGGAGGGGCAGACTCTCTGGTTCTGTCAGTCTGCTGAGTAGTGGTCGGTGTGGAGCAGGGAGGGGCAGACTCTCTGGTTCTGTCAGTGTGCTGAGTAGTGGACGGTGTGGAGCAGGGAGGGGCAGACTCTCTGGTTCTGTCAGTCTGCTGAGTAGTGGACGGTGTGGAGCAAGGAGGGACAGACTCTCTGGTTCTGTCAGTGTGCTGAGTAGTGGTCGGTGTGGAGCAGGGAGGGGCAGACTCTCTGGTTCTGTCAGTGTGCTGAGTAGTGGACGGTGTGGAGCAGGGAGGGGCAGACTCTCTGGTTCTGTCAGTCTGCTGAGTAGTGGACGGTGTGGAGCAGGGAGGGACAGACTCTCTGGTTCTGTCAGTGTGCTGAGTAGTGGTCGGTGTGGAGCAGGGAGGGGCAGACTCTCTGGTTCTGTCCGTCTGCTGAGTAGTGGACGGTGTGGAGCAAGGAGGGACAGACTCTCTGGTTCTGTCAGTGTGCTGAGTAGTGGTCGGTGTGGAGCAGGGAGGGGCAGACTCTCTGGTTCTGTCAGTGTGCTGAGTAGTGGACGGTGTGGAGCAGGGAGGGGCAGACTCTCTGGTTCTGTCAGTCTGCTGAGTAGTGGACGGTGTGGAGCAAGGAGGGACAGACTCTCTGGTTCTGTCAGTGTGCTGAGTAGTGGTCGGTGTGGAGCAGGGAGGGGCAGACTCTCTGGTTCTGTCAGTGTGCTGAGTAGTGGTCGGTGTGGAGCAGGGAGGGGCAGACTCTGACGGTGTCTTTGTGGCGGCCTTTAGCATAGCATCATTGGTTTCAAGTCTGTTTTGGAAATATGCTAGCATAGTGCCAGATGAATTGGCAGCCATTTTCTGAATGCCAGTGGTCTGTCTCTCTTCAGCCTCAGTAAGAATAGCATTGATCCTCTCCACACTCTCTAACACAGTGCTGGTTAGTGTGGCATCCGTGCCCTCCACTCTCTCCAGGGCGCAGGTTAGCGTGATGCCGTTTAGCTTAGCATCAATGCTCTCTGGGCTCTGCTGGGCATCATTAGTTGACATAGCGTTGGTTAGCGTAATGCTAGTTAGCTTAGCATCGGTGCTCTCTGGGCACTGCTGGCCATCAGTAGCTGGGGTTGCATTGGTTAGCATCATGCTAGTTAGTGTAGCGGCATTGCTATCTTGGCTCTGTTCGACATTAGCTGATGTAGGGTTTGTTAGCATAATGCTAGTTAGCTCCTGTGGGGCTAGCTCGTGTGGCCTCTTGACAGAGCGCAGGGTGACTCTCTGCAGTGCTTGAGTTGTGATCAAGGGGCGGGGGGGCCGTCCTGGACTCACTCTGAAGGGGCTCTGGAGAGGGGAAGGTGGTGTAGGGGTGTGGATGTAAGGGGGAGGAGGTGGCGGAGGTGGGGGAGGAGGGGGAGTAGGATGGTTGTTGATTGAGAGGTCTAAATCCTCTAAGAGCTCAGGGGAAGGAGGAGGAGGGAATCCTGGCAATGATGTCTCATGACTGGCAGGTGTAACAGGTGTATAAAAGGGGTGGGGCTGAGTCTGTCGCACTGCACAGGTACGTGAGGGAGGCAGGAAGGAAGGGGGAGAAGCTAGAGGAGTGTGGAGGGATGGCTGGGGTAGAGGAGGAGGTGAGGAGAGGGATGGCTGAGGTAGAGGAGGAGGAGCGGGGAGAGAAGGCTGAGGTAGTGGAGGGGGAGAGGGGGAGAGAAGGCTGAGGTAGTGGAGGGGGAGAGGGGAGAGTACGAGAGATGCACATTTGAGGGAGAGGAGGAGGAGAGGGGAGTGATTGTTGTTGCAGAAGTGATGGGTAGGGTGGAGGTAGAGAGGAAGGAGTGTTGGACTCAGGGAGGAGCGTGAGAGGGGGGAGAGGGGGGTATCTGGCAGAGTCAGCAGAGGTGTAGGAAGAGAGTGAGGAAGTGGAAGAAAAGGAGGAAGAGGGGGAGGAGAGGAGGGAGGACGTTCTCTCTGGGATGGGGGGTTTGGGCCTTCCTATGCCAGGGGTAGAACAAGTCCTGGGAAGGGAGGAGGTGAGGGGCAGGGAGGAGGAGGAAGTGAGGGGTGAGGAGGAGGAGGAAGTGAGGGGTGAGGAGGTGGTTTGGGGTGAGGAAGATGTTAGAGTGTTGCACTGGCTGTAGTATCCGCTGGAGTTGGAAGCCAGACGCTGCGGTCTCCCTGCAGAGGTGGCCATGTTTGGAAAAGAAACGGCCGTTTTAGGTCCCATAGGCAGGTTAAGCCCTCCAGTGCTGGCTGAGCGGGGCGCAGAGTGGTGAGGCTGCTTGAGGCGGTAGCTGGGAGGGTAGAGCTGGTCCTGGAAGCTGTGGAAGTGAGGGACCTGGTTGATCTGGCTGGCTGTATCAGCAGCTCCCCTTTCCCCCATGCTCAGACTGCTGAAGCTGAGACAGCGGGGTACCCAAGGATCCTCGAACACCTCGAACACCACTGGGGAGACCAGAGGGGAAACGGGAGCAGGACTGGGGGTCTGGAGACTCCTCTGTAACGTCACCACCACCTCCTCTCTTTCTCCAGGGTTGTTGAAGTTGTAGCGCAGCGGTTTTCCCCGAGCAGGTTTTCGCCTTAGCGATGTGGAACGGGTAGGGGGAACGGGGGGCCTCTTGAACTTCCTTAGCGAGATACTGTGTGACATGTTACAGCTGTTGCTATGGAGACCGTGCTGGTCTTGGTTACCGTGGGGACAGCGGTTGTTGCCGGTGGCGTAGTCTGCAGAAATGCAGCCGTGGCTGTGGGACTTCAGCCCCTGTCCGGCGGGCTCTGTATCCCCGGAGCAGAGAGAGCTGCAGTCGGTCTGAGAGGGGGAGGAGATGGAGGAGAGAGGGTGGAGTGGGGAGGAATGGCTGGAGGTCAGCAGGGGCATGTAGCTCCAGTCCTCCCTGAGCAATGTGCTCTGACTCTGGAATTTGCAGCTCCAACCCTTCTGGCTCTGGGAGACATGGTCCTGGAGAGACAGACAAGACAGGCATGATTACCACACTAGTAGTCTTATTAGAACGTATTACTATCATGAGTTAACTGTACATAATACATACAGGCTAGGGTTACTCAATTCCGGTAAATGTATTATTATTATTTATTTATTATTTATTCAAAATTCCCAGGTTTTCCAGAATAATAATATAATAATAAAGATACAATTCTCCTACAAATAATAATAATAATATTATAATAATACAAACATAATAATGCATCAATAATAATAATAATAATATACTAATAATAACAATATAATAATATAATAATATTAATAATCAAATAATAATAATAATATAATAATAAGTAATAATATACTAATAATAACAATATAATAATATAATAATATATTAATAATAAAATAATAATAATATAATAATAATATAATAATATAATACCACTACTACAAACAATAATAATATACTAATAATAACAATACAATAATAATATAATAATATATTCATAATAAAATAATAATAATAATAATAATATAATAATAATAATATAATACCACTACTACAAATAATAATAATATACTAATAATAACAATACAATAATAATATAATAATATATTAATAATAAAATAATAATAATAATAATAATAATATAATACCACTACTACAAATAATAACAATATACTAATAATAACAATACAATAATAATATAATAATATATTAATAATAAAATAATAATAATAATATAATAATAATAATATAATATAACACTACTACTACAAATACTAATAATATACTAATAATAAAATACAATAATAATATAAGAATATATTAATAATAAAATAATAATAATAAAAATAATATAATAATATATTAATAAAAATAATAATCATTTAATAATAATATAATACAAATATTATAATAACAATAATAATATAATAATGCTACATTTACAAAAATATAATAATAATACAAATACAATAATAATTATAATAATAATAAAAATATAATTATACTAATATAATAATACTAATAATACAAATATACTAATAATAATAGCATAATATACACTGACTGGAAAAAACATTAGGAACACATGATCTTTCCATGACAGATGAAAGGGAGGAGTCAGGTTAAAGAAGGTTCTTTAAGCCTTGTGACAAATGAGAAATGGATCGTGTATGTATGCCATTCAGAGGGTGAATGGGCAAGACAGATTTGCTGGGTTAAATTGCTGTGAGCGCTGCTATTTGTCCCGGGATCGTGACAGATTCCGTATAGGGGAGAGACGCGAAAGCCCAGCTAACCAAGCTGGCTCGGCGGTCTCAAATGGAGGTTTCCAACGTTTCCTTTGCTTTGTTCCGGGACAATGTGGACCGCGTTGACTTTCAATGTAGCAAGGAGGAGTACAGGCGGGAAGCAAGCAAGTAGAAAACCTACATAAGATACTGGGGAATCCAAGCCCACCTACTTTTTTCTTTTTCTTTCACCCCAGTAGCCGGACGACGCTCTGGTCTGGTGGGAGTTTCGCCGCCGTGTTGGCTTTCCACAGCCGACTGGCCGGTGCTCGGCAGGGTACCATCCCCGAAGGGGTCTCCCCCTTCCCTGGAGAACAGAGCTGATCTTGACCCAACCAACCAGCCATGGAGGTGCGTCACTCACTGTGAAAGTCAAAGAAGGCGTCCTCTGGCAACGGGGGTCTCGATGGAGATGTTGAGCCCGGAACTGACACAGACCAGAAACAGCTTTGCCTCCAGAGGAGCCAGAGGTTCCGGCACCTTCATCAGTGGTGGCTTCCCTGGTACCTGCTTCTTGGTCCTCGGTTCTGTCTCCCTCTCAGGTGGCATCTACCTTGGGTTCAGATCCTCGGAGCCCCCGCCTGAGAGACCGGCCCATTCGACATCACCAGCTGTTATCATAGGTGAGAAACATCTCGGTCCCCAAGGCAAAAACCCTGTGATACCCAGGAGCATGAGTACAGGACATCACAAGGCTGCTTCCGACTGTTCTACTACAGATGCCATTAACTGACACTGTCATAGTCCACGTGGGGTCAAACGACATCAGGAGGGCTAGCACGCACGGAACATTCGAAAATTGATTTTAAAGAACTGATTTTAGCATTAAAATACTCCAAAAACTGCCAATAATTTCAGGTCCAGAACCATCGTTGGGTGTGAGAGATTCAGCAGACTACTGGCTTTACACATCTGGCTAAAAGACAAAGACAAAGACAAACTGTAGCTCTGCTGGAGTCTCTTTTATTGATGACTTTGACACCTTCCGGAAACAGAAGATACTCTACAGGAATGACGGAGTCCATCCAAGTCATCTTGGCTCCTGGACTCTGTCTATGCATTTCAAGGCTGCGTTGAAGCAATGACTGGTAAATGATCCAAGACCAGCTCAGTTAATCCCTACCATTGTGACAATGAGTCGTCATAACACTGCATCAAATGTACATGATCTAAGGGGCATTGGAAAACACAATGAAGGTAATTTAATTTATGTACCCATAATTGCACCGAATATATCTGTATATCCTTCAGCTATTGTAAGCAGTAAGCATGAGCCTATAAACCAGAGTTACACTGTTAGCACTGAGGTGGTGTGCCCTAGTCAGCTCCTATGTAAATAACATGAGTAAGTCTACCTCTGATAAGCTTCCCAGTAAAGCATTAAAAACAATCAAGCAACACAGAAAAGTACAAAAAATAGCCCATATTAACATATGTAGCCTAAGAGACAAGATCGAGGAAGTCAATAACTTGCTTGTAACAGATGACATTCATATTCTGATTATCTCTGAAACTCACTTAGATAATATACTTTGATGATACAGTGGTAGCAATACATGGTTAAAACATCTACCGAAAAGACATAAATGCCAATGGGGGAGGTGTTGCTGTCTATATTCAGAACCACATTCCTGTAAAGCAGATGATCTCATGTTAAATACTGTAGAAGTAATATGGCTACAGGTTCATCTGCCTCACCTAAAGCCCATTATTGTGGGAAGCTGCTATAGACCACCAAGTGCTAACAGCCAGTATCTGGATAATATGTGTGAAATACTTGATCATGTATGTGATACCAACAGAGAAGTATATTTTCTGGGTGATTTAAATATTGACATCAAGCTCTCCATTCAATATTTTTTTTTAAACTATAACCAGTGTCTGCAACCTGGGGTTTTGTACACTCAGTGTATACTCACCATAGAGCTGGGTACAGTGTCACAGAGTGTCCTGTAGGGGGTGGTAAGGCAGCTGCTCACAGAGGACAAGGTGTCCTTATGAGGGAGGCTGTGGAAGCCCTCCCCCCCATCTTCACCCGCCAGGGAGACACTGTCCATGGAAGATGAGGGGGTGAAGCTAGGGTGAGGTTGAATCTTAAGGAAAGGGATAGGGTTGAGAGTGAGGCTACGGTGAGGGTTAGAAGTAAAGGAAGGGTCAGGGTTGAGGGTCGGGGTGAGAGAAGCCATCAGAGAAGAGATGCCCTGTCCTCTCTGGGCCTGGATCCGACACACTGATGACTTCGCCACTCTCCTTTCCTCCTCCTCTCTCTTATCCACCACACTCTTCGTGTCCAACCTTTCCTCCTCTCTTCCCTCCTCCCCCGTCTGGTCGTCCTCTGGGGCATGTGAGGGCGTGTGTGACTGGGTGTGTGAGCGCCGTATGATAGTGCTCTGTAGCTGGGCTGTGTTGACAATGCCAATCCGGCCCAAAGTAGAGTACTGACCAGGTTGAACCACTGTTCCATTACACCTTGGCTCTTCATCAGCTTCATGTTCTGTAGAGGAAGAGAGGAGGGGAGAGGATAAGAAAAAAGAAGAGAGGAGAAGAGAAGAGAAGAGAAGAGGAGAGGAGAGGAGAGGAGAAGAGAGGAGAGGAGAGGAGATGAGAGGAGAGGAGAGGAGGGGAGAGGATAAGAAAAAAGAAGAGAGGAGAAGAGAGGAGAGGAGAGGAGAGGAGAGGAGATGAGAGGAGAGGAGAGGAGAGGAGAGGAGAGGAGAGGAGAGGAGAGGAGAGGAGAGGAGAGGAAAAGATAGAGTACACGTCCTCAGTGAAAACAATGTACAAATGGCAAATTGGCTTTTAACCAAATTATCGTATGACACCTCACATATTAACATTGCACACCCTAATTGACAAACAAACAAACAAACCAAAACAAAGGCAGTCTTCTTATGATTTGGTGATTTCAAAAAACACACAAAATGCATGTACAAAAACAACAACAACTTTGCGGGTAAAATGGGCAAGAAAGACAAATGTCTTTCCACTTGGCCGTGGGGTGAGACAGGGATTCAGCTTAAGCCCCACCATCTTCAACATATATATCAACGAATTGGTGACATGAACAGTCTACAGCACCCAGCCTGACCCTACTACACTCTGAAGTCAAATGTCTACTGTTTGCTGATGATCTGGTGCTTCTGTCCCCAATCAAGGAGAGCCTACAGAAGCATCTACATCTTCTGCACAGATTCTGCCAGACCTGGGCCCTAACAGTAAATCTCATTAAGACGAAAAAAAATGTTGTTCCAAAAAAAGGTCCAGTTGTCAGGACCACAAATACAAATTACATCTCAACACCATTGCCATAGAACACACAAAAAACTATATGTACCTTGGCCTCAACATCAGAACCACAGAAAACTTCCACAAAGCTGTGAACTATCTGACAGACAAGACTAGAAGGGCCTTCTATGCCATCAAAAGGAACATAAAATTCGACATCACAATTAGGATCTGGCTAAAAAGTATTGAATCAGTTATTATTTTTTAGTTATTTTACCTTTATCTATTTTTTATGGTTGTGAGGTCTGGGATCTGCTCACCAACCAAGAATTCACAAAATGGGCCAAACAATTTTTTTGTGTGTGTGTTTTGTCGCAAAAATAAAATATATCCTCTGTGTACAACGTAGAACACCAAATAATGCATGCAGAGCAAAATTAGGCCGATACCCGCTAATTATCCAAATCCAGAAAATGTCTGTTAAATTCTACAACCACCTAAAAGGAAGTGATTCCCAAACCTTCCATAACAAAGTAATCACCTACATAGAGATGAACCTAGAGAAGAGTCACCTAAGCAAGCTGGTCCTGGGGCTCTGTTCACAAACACAAACACACCCCACAGAGCCTCAGGACAGCAACAAAATTTAAACCGACCAAATAACAAGAAACCAAAATTACTTGACACATTGGAAAGATTTAACAAAACAACTGAGCAAACTAGAATGATATTTGGCCCTTAACAGAGAGTACACAGTGGCAGAATACCTGACCACTGTGACTGACCCAAAATGAAGGAAGGCTTTGACTATGTACAGACTCAGTGAGCATCGCCTTGCTATTGAGATAGCCTGTCTTCTCTTGAGAGCCAGGTCTGCCTATGTGCACACTGTCCACAAAAGGAGGTGGAAACTGAGCTACACTTCCTAACCTCCTGCAAATGCATGACCATATTAGAGACACATATTTCCCTCAGATTACACAGACCCACAAAGAATTTGAAAACAAACCCAATTTTGAAAAACTACCATATCTATTGGGAGAAATACCATGGTGTGCCATCAGAGCAGCAAGATTTGTGACCTGTTGCCACTAGAAAAGTGTAACCAGTGAAGAACAAACACCATTGTAAATGCAACCCATATTTATGCTTATTTATTTTCCATTTTGTATTTTTAAAACAAATCAAATTTTATTGGTATCAAACATACAGTTGAAGTTGGAGGTTTACAAACACATTAGCCAATTACATTTAAACTAGTTTTTTTTCACAATTTCTGACATTTAATCCTAGTAAAAAATCCCTGTCTTTGGTCAGTTAGGATCACCACTTCATTTTAAGAATGTGAAATGTCAGAATAATAGTAGAGAGAATGATTTATTTCAGCTTTTATTTCTTTCATCACATTCCCAGTGGGTCAGTAGTTTACATACACTCAATTAGTATTTGGTAGCATTGCCTTTAAATTGTTTAACTTGGGTCAAACGTTTTAGGTAGCCTTCCACAAGCTTCCCACAATAAGTTGGGTGAATGTTGGCCCATTCCTCCTGACAGAGCTGGTGTAACTGGGTCAGGTTTTTAGGCCTCCTTGCTCGCACACGCTTTTTCAGTTCTGCCCACATATTGTCTATAGGATTGAGGTCAGGGCTTTGTGATTGCCACTCCAATACCTTGACTGTGTTGTCCTTAAGCCATTTTGCCAAAACGTTGGTAGTATGTAGTATGCTTGTGGTCATTGTCCATTTGGAAGACCCATTTCCGACCAAGCTCTAACTTCCTGACTGATGTCTTGAGGTGTCGCTTCAATATATCCACATCATTTTCTTTCCTCATCAAGCCATTTATTTTGTGAAGTGCACCAGTCCCTCCTGCAGCAAAGCACCCCCACAACATGATGCTGCCACCCCCATGCTTCATGGTTGGGATGGTGTTCCTCGGCTTGCAAGCCTCCCCCTTTTTCCTCCAAACAAAACGATGGTCATTATGGTCAAACAGTTCTAAATTTGTTTCATCAGACCAGAGGACATTTCTCCAAAAAGTATGATCTTTGTCCCCATGGGCAGTTGCAAACCGTATTCTGGCTTTTTTATGGCGGTTTTGGAGCAGTGGCTTCTTCATTGCTGATCGCCCTTTCAGGTTATGTCGATTATAGGACTCGTTTTACTGGATATATACTTTTATACCTGTTTCCTCCAGCATCTTCACAAGGTCCTTTGCTGTTGTTCTGGGATTGATTTGCACTTTTCACACCAAAGTGCGTTCATCTCTAGGAGACAGAACACGTCTCCTTCCTGAGCGGTATGATGGCTGCTTGGTCCCATGGTGTTTATACTTGGGTACTATTGTTTGTACAGATGAACGTTGTACCTTCAGCCATTTGGAAATTTTTCCCAAGGATGAACCAGACTTGGCTGATTTCTTTTGATTTCCCCATGATGTCAAGCAGAGGCACTGAGTTTGAAGCTAGGCCCTGAAATTCATCCACAGGTACACCTCCAATTGACTCAAATTATGTCAATTAGCCTATCAGAAGCTTCTAAAACCATGACATAATTTTCTGGAATTTTCCAAGCTGTTTAAAGGCACAGTCAACTTAGTGTATGTAAACTTCAGACTCACTGGAATTGTATGTGACTGTATGTGAATTATAAGTGAAATAATGTGTCTGTAAACAATTGTTGGAAAAATGACTTGTGTCATGCACAAAGTAGATGTCCTAACCGACTTGCCAAAACTATAGTTTGTTAACAAGAAATTTGTGGTTTTAATGACTCCAACCTAAGTGCACGTAAACTTCTGACTTCAACTGTATATTTAGCAGATGTTATTGCAATTTTTTTTATATTGTTCAGTAGAATGGTATCTAACAATTCACAACAATACACACAAATCTAAAAGTAAAATACTAAAATTAAGAAATATATAAATATGATGACGAGCAATGTCAGAGTGGCATTGACTAAAATACAGTAGAATACAGTATATACACATGAGATGAGTAAAGCAGTGTATGAACGTTATTAAAGTGACTAGTGTTCCATTATTAAAGTGACCAGTGTTCCATTATTAAAGTGACCAGTGTTCCATTATTAAAGTGACCAGTGTTCCATTATTAGTGACTAGTGTTCCATTATTAAAGTGACTAGTGTTCCATTATTAAAGTGACCAGTGTTCCATTATTAAAGTGACCAGTGTTCCATTATTAAAGTGACCAGTGTTCCATTATTAAAGTGACC
>NC_088232.1:52703308-52710808 GCF_036934945.1 Oncorhynchus masou masou
TCTTAGTCACGCAATTATGATTCTAACTAATATAAGACTAGATACAGTATTACTCAAGTGAAACATTTAGCATGAAAACGAGTCGTCTCTCATTGAATGACAACAAACACTTCACTGAAGAATCCCAACTGTTGGCCAATCACAGAATCCCAACTGTTGGCCAATCACAGAATCCCAACTGTTGACCAATCACAGACGAAGGGTCGTAGACTTTGGCTTGTCTCAGAAAAACAATGTGTTCACAAACAGCCGGGAAAAACACTGCTGAAGGCCAAAACTAACAAAAAACGTCACACATTTTATTTCATTTTATTTAAACTTGATTTTGACGGGAAAGACATATTGAGCCCTAGGTCTCTTTTCCAAATGTGCCTTGTATTATACAATATAAAATGCATATTCAACACTTTCAACACACAACGCTTTGCACAATCTTGGCATTCTCTTAACCAGCATCATGAGGTAGTCACCTGGAATGCATTTAAATGGAGAGGTGTGCCTTATTAAAAGGTCATTTGTGAAATTTCTTTCCTTCTTAATACGTTTGAGCCAATCAGTTGTGTTGTGAGAAGGTAGCGTTGGTATACAGAAGATAACCCTATTTGGTAAAAGACCAAGTCCATATTATGGCAAGAACAGCTCAAATAAGCAAAGACAAACTACAGTCCATCATTACTTTAAGACATGAAGGTCAGTCAATCCGGACAATTTGATATTGTAAAAACCAGCAAGCACTATCACGAAAATGACTCTCATGAGGACCACCAAAAGAAAGGAATTCCCAGAGTCTCCTCTGCTGCAGAGGATACGTTCATTAGAGTTTAAGTAACAGATACACCTCAACATCAACTGTTCAGGCCTTCTTGGTCGAATTGCTGCAAAGAATCCAGTACTAAAGGACACCAATAAGAAGAACAGACTTGATTGGGCCAAGAAACACGAGCAATCTAAATCTGTCCTTTGGTCTGATGAGTCCAAATTTGAGATTTTTGGATCCAATCGCCGTGTCTTTGTGAAACGCAGAGGAGGTTAAACGCAGAGCTCAGCATATATGGGAACTCCTTCAAGACCATTGGAAAAGCATTCCTCATGAAGCTGGTTGAGAGAATGTCAAGAGTGTGCCAAGCTGTCATCAAGGCAGAGGGTGGCTACTTTGAAGAATCTAAAATAGAAAATATATTTTGATTTGTTTAACACTTTTTGCTACATGATTACATGATTAATATTAGTAATCATGTAGCAAAAAATATTATATTGTGGAATATATATATATATATATAAATATATATAGAAAATGGTACAAATAAAGAAAAACACTTGAATGAGTAAGTGTGTCCATTGACTGGTACTGTATATATATATATATATATATATATATATATATATATATATATATATATTATATATATATATGCAGTATATATACAGTACATTCGGAAAGTATTAAAGACCCCTTGAGTTTTTTCTCATTTTGTTACGTTACAGGCTTTTTTTTCTTAATTTGATAAAGAAAAAAATGTGTTCTCATCAATTTATACACAATACCTCATAATGACAAAGCAAAAACAGGTTTCTATGAATTTGTGCAAATGTATCAAATAAAAAAAATGGATGTATCACATATACACAATTATTTAGAACATTTACTCAGTACTTTGTTGAAGCACCTTTGGCAGCGATTACATCATTGAATCTTCTTGGGTATGATGCTACAAGCTTGGCACACCTGTATTTGGGGAGTTTCTCCCATTCATCTCTGCAGATCCTTTCAAGCTCTGTCAGGTTGGATGGGGAGCATCGCTGCACAGCTATTTTCAGGTCTATCCAGAGATGTTTAATCGGGTTGAAGTCCAGGTTCTGGCTGGGCCACTCAAGGACATTCAGAGATTTGCCCCGAAGCCACTCTTGCGTTGTCTTGGTTTGGTCCTTATCATGTTGGAAGATTAACCTTTGCATCAATCTGAGGCCCTCAGAGCTCTGGAGCAGGTTTTCATCAAGGATATCTCTGTAATTTGCTCCATTCATCTTTTCCTGAATCCTGACTAGTCTCTCAGTCCCTGCCACTGAAAACATCCCCGCAGCATGATGGTGTCACATCCATGCTTCACCATAAGGATGGTGCAAGGTTTCCTCCAGATGTGACGCCTGGCATTCGGGCTTTAGAGTTCAATCTTGGTTTCATCAGACCAGAGAATCTTGTTTCTCATGGTCTGAGAGTCCTTTGGACAAACTCCAAGCCGGCTGTCATGTGCCTTTTACTGAGGAGTGGCTTCCGTCTGGCCACTCTACCATAAAGGCCTGATTGGTGGAGTGCTGCAGAGATGGTTTTCCTTCTGGAAGGTTCTCTCATCTCCACAGAGGAACTGTCAGAGTGACCATCGGGTTCTTAGTCACCTCTCTGACCAAGGCCTCTCTCCCCCGATTTCAGGCGGCCAAACTCGGTGGTTCACAACTTTAAAAAGGGATCTGCAATTAAGCTCAAGGCTGTTGGATGGACGTTCTTATCTCTTCTCTTTCTTTCACCTTCTTCTTCTCTCGTATTTCATGTTCTTCTTCTCTCGTATTTCATGTTCTTCTTCTTCTCTCATATTTCATGTTCTTCTTCTTCTCTCATATTTCACCTTCTTCTTCTCTCATATTTCACCTTCTTCTCTCGTATTTCATGTTCTTCTTCTCTCATATTTCACCTTCTTCTTCTCTCATATTTCACCTTCTTCTTCTCTCGTATTTCATGTTCTTCTTCTTCTCTCATATTCCACGTTCTTTTCCTTCTCTCGTATTTAACATTCTTCTTATTTTCTATATTATTACCTTTATTGTGCTGTTGGGAAAGATCTAGCAGGTTAAGCATTTCAGTGGACTGTTTTACACCTGCTGTATCCTGTGCAAGTGACAATAAAACTTACCAGTAGATGTCACTAATTCTCCTACAGTAATAACTCTTCTGATGACAGTATCCCTCTCACCAGTAGGTGGCAGTCTTGGGTTAAGCCAGCATGAGTAACTGTCACACCCTTATCTGTTTCACCTGTCTTTGAGCTTGTCTCCACCCCCCTCCAGGTATCGCCCATCTTCCCCATTATCCCCTGTGTATTTATACCTGTGTTTTCTGTTTGTCTGTTGCCAGTCGTCTTATTTTGTCAGGTCTTTACCAGCGTGCTTTCCCGTCTTCCTGTTCTGTTTCCTAGTTTTTCCCAGTTCTGACCATTCTGCCTGCCTTGACCCCGGGCCTGCCTGCCATCCTGTACCTGCCTGACTCTGACCTGATTTACGAACCTCTGCCTGTCCTGACCCCGGGCCTGCCTGCCATCCTGTACCTGCCTGACTCTGACCTGATTTACGAACCTCTACCTGTCCTGACCCCGGGCCTGCCTGCCATCCTGTACCTGCCTGACTCTGACCTGATTTACGAACCTCTGCCTGTCCTGACCCCGGGCCTGCCTGCCATCCTGTACCTGCCTGACTCTGACCTGATTTACGAACCTCTGCCTGTCCTGACCCCGGGCCTGCCTGCCATCCTGTACCTGCCTGACTCTGACCTGATTTACGAACCTCTGCCTGTCCTGACCCCGGGCCTGCCTGCCATCCTGTACCTGCCTGACTCTGACCTGATTTACGAACCTCTACCTGTCCTGACCCCGGGCCTGCCTGCCATCCTGTACCTGCCTGACTCTGACCTGATTTACAAACCTCTGCCTGTCCTCGACCTGCCATTTGCCCCGTGTTTACAATAAATTATCTGAGAACTGGACTCTCCGCCTCCTGTGTCTGTATCTGGGTCATATCCTGAGTCAACTAACTATCTACTAACCCTTATCCCTGCCCTGTTCTAGCCTGCTACCACCTCGTACTCTACCCTACACCGTAGAGACTACTGCCCTATGTACATAGTCATTGAACACTGGTCACTTTAATAATGTTTACATACGGTTTTACACACTTCAAATGTATATACTGTATTCAAGTCATGGCTCATCCTGTACAACTACTGCTGTACAAACCTTTTCTATTCCTATACTGTCCATACTGTCTATACACACCATTATGTGTACCACTGGAGGCTGTTGAGGGGAGGACGGCTCATAATAATGACTGGAATGGAGTCAATGGAATGGAGTCAATGGAATGGAGTCAATGGAATGGAGTCAATGGAATGGAGTCAATGGAATGGAGTCAATGGAATGGCATCAAACACGTCAATCATGTTTCCATGTGGTTGATACTATTCCATTCACTCCTTTATTATGAGCCTTCCTCCCCTCAGCAGCCTCCACTGATGCATACACTCAGTGGCCAGTTTATTAGGTACACCCCCCCCCCCCTTTGCCTCCATAACAGCCTGAATTCCAGAGTGTGTCACAACCGGACGTGATTTGGAATCCGATAGGGCGGCGCACAATTGGCTAAGCGTCGTCCGGGTTAGGGATTGGCTGGGGTAGGCTGTCATTGTAAATACGAATTTGTTCTTAACTGACTTGCCTAGTTAATTAAAGGTTAAATATATATATATATATATATATATATATATATATATATATCTTTAACCTTTAATTAACTAGGCATATATATATATATATATATATATTTGGGGCATGTATTCTGCAAGGTATGGCGTTCCAACATTGCTCAATTGGTATCAAGGGACCTAACATGTGCCAGGAAAACATTCCCCTCACCATTCCACCGCCACCAGCATGTACTGTTGACACCAGGTAGAATGGGGCCATGGACTCTTGCTGCTTAGGCCAAATCCGGACTCTGCCGTCAGCACGACGGGATCCAGGCTACATCGAACCAGGCAAGGTTTCTCTACTCCTCAATTGTCCAGTGTTGTTGATGTTCATTGGAGCATCTTCTTCTTGTTTTTAGCTGATAGAAGTGGAACCCGGTGTGGTCGTCTCCTGCAATAGCCCATCGGTGACGAGGACCGACGAGTTGTGCGTTTGGAGATGCCGTTCTGCACACCACTGTTGTACTGTGCCGTTATTTGCCTGTTTGTGGGACGCCTGTTAGCTTGCACGACTCTTGTCCTTGTCCTTCCACCTCTCATCAACGAGCTGTTTCCACCCACAGGACTGCCGCTGACTGGACGTTTTTGTTTGTCCGTTCTCAGTAAACCCTAGACACTGTCGTTTTGGTCATGAAGTCAGTTTCGTCCAAAACTGAGATTAGAGAGATTATAGGAAAAAATGCTATGTTACGGAATGAAGGGAAGGGAACACGAACAGGTTTATTTGGTTATTTCAATCACGCCCAGATGCCCACCGCTGACAGCACCCAAGTAATCATTCATTTGGAGCGTAGCGGCACATGACCTGATTGTAATGCTCATTGTCAATTTGGTTTGACATTCACTATCCCTATAGGGCTCGTTAGGGACCATCAGTTAATGACACAATGGGACAATATTTTTGAAATGTCAATGGCTCCGAATTTCAATGACTTACAAACCTGAAACCAACTATAAATTGTAAAAATTCATGAAACATTTTATTATTATTTTTTTTACTAAAAGATGTGCAACGTATAAAATACTAATGTTGTCCCATTGACATTGACGGCCCCAGAGAAACCAACTCCCTCTGAGGCCAATTGGCGAAAGAAGTAGGCTAGCACGACCAAACCTCGACGACTCCAAGACACAAGACCTGCTTAGACTGTTTCAAGGTACCTAGAAGGGTGATTGGCTGTAACTGTGTTTAGGCAGAGTGAATGTGTGTGAGAACACACACAAAGAGACACCCAAATGAAACCCTTCTCCCGAGACAAACTCTCGTTTGACTTCAGTCACGGCCGCTGCAATATTTTTTATGTATTTAACCTTTATTTAACTAGGAAAGACAGTTGAAGAACAACATATTATTCTTAAGCCCCAAAACAAGACCAAACCAGGAAGTTAAGACTCCTTTAACCACTCTATTAAGTTACGGGTCAATTTGACCCATTTCCAGTTTTGAGTTGTCGAAAATAGAAGTTCACTTCTTTTCCTCATTTAGGGTCATGAACCTAACTTCAAAATGCGGACACACTGATGTGCTGTGGAAAGCCAGTGTAGATTTTGTATACAAACATAATGTTGTGTTGTCATTTTGACCCAGAGGCTTTCATGTGTATAGATATTTGCTCAGGTCCAAAATAAACATGTGTTTTGTTTTGACTGGTTCTGGTTGCACTTTTATACTTATATTTGGGTAAAAAAGGAGCTTTTCAAAGCTACTCCGCCCCTCCTCAACAAGACAGTAAAACCAGCACTACTAATGCAAGTAATGCAAGTACATTTGCAGAGAGCACACGCATGAATTATGTTCAACATGTGGAGAGAAAGACTGAAGGGATCATTTTAACCAATAGGGTCAAGTGTTACTGTTACTGGGATATACAAAGGAAAAAGAAAAATGTTTGTTTGTGAGAAAGGCAATATGTTTAACAAATAGTTCTTAAGTATTGAGTTTTTGAAATCAAATGTTGTTGTATTTCTTCTTTCTGAATGGTCTGACGAGACAAAATCAAGTTTTGGCAGTTTTTAATTGGCTCTTTGAATGTATTGAGTCGTGTTTTAAACTGTTAAACTGTCAAACTGTCCAACTGTCCAACTGTCCAACTGTCCAATTGTCCAACTGTCCAACTGTTCAACTGTCAAACTGTCCAACTGTCCAACTGTCCAACTGTCAAACTGTCAAACTGTCCAACTGTCCAACTGTCAAACTGTCAAACTGTCAAACTGTCCAACTGTCCAACTGTCCAACTACCCAATTGTCCAACTCTCCCATACCACAACTGACTAATGTTTTTCAGCACAAAGGGTTAAGTTGTGATGAGGATGTGTTGCAATCATGTGTTTATATCCTGAACTCATCACCACTGAGAGAAAGTAGTATGTGTTTTTGTTTGTGTGTGTGTGTGTGTGTGTGTGTGTGTGTGTGTGTGTGTGTGTGTGTGTGTGTGTGTGTGTGTGTGTGTGTGTGTGTGTGTGTGTGTGTGTGTGTGTGTGTGTGTGTGTGTGTGTGTGTGTGTGTGTGTGTGAGGGTGTGTGTGTGTGTGTGTGTGTGTGTGTACCTTTTTCCGTCTTCTGTCCTTCCTGGCCTTGTCATCATGCAGCCTGTCCTCTGATAGGCTACGATTGAGGTGGGCGGGGTTTTGAGAGAAGTACTGTGAACTGCCGTACCCATCACTCCTTAGCTTCTTGTCACACTCTGTAACATGCACACACACACACACACACACACACACACACACACACACACTGTTAACACGTTGATTATCACATAAGGAAGGAAATATTTAGAGAGAGTTCAACACTGTCTGCTGTGTCAAGGGCCTACAGTAGGACTGGAACAATGACAGATTTTTTTTTTTTCTCTCTCGCTCTCTCTCTCTCTCTCTCTCTCTCTCTCTCTCTCTCTCTCTCTCTCTCTCTCTCTCTCACTGAGCCTGACAAAGTACAGTCTCAGTGAGCACAGCCTTGCCATTGAGAAGGGTAGGCACAGGAAAACCTGGCTC
>NC_088232.1:52715808-52725808 GCF_036934945.1 Oncorhynchus masou masou
CACTAGCATTGTTAGCATCTCTGTGCTGTGACTGGTCTATAAAAGGTCAGTACTGACTGTGTATCTGAGAGACAGCAGCTGTTGGAAACTAAAGCCTGTTTTCCACAACTTAACCTCATTACCAGAATTAGCACTGTTTACCACTATCACCGTATGGACCTACAGCTGCACAGTCTTAAACCCTCCGGTGTGTGTGTGCGTGTGTGTGTGTGTGTTCGTGTGTTCGTGTGTGTGTGTGTGCGTGTGTGTGTGTGTGTGTGTGTGTGTGTGTGTGTTCGTGTGTGTGTGTTCGTGTGTGTGTGTTCGTGTGTGTGTGTGTGTGTGTGTGTTCGTGTGTTCGTGTGTGTGCGTGTGTGTGTGTGTGTGTGTGTGTGTGTGTGTGTGTGTGAGGAGGTTGATTCAGTAGGAGACATGAGACATTCAGTACCGTAGTCACTCACATACACAGAGTGTACAAAACATTAAGAACACCTGCTCTTTCCATGACATAGACTGACCAGGTGAAAGCTATGATCCCTTGTTGTGGTCCCTTGTTAAATCCATTTCAATCAGTGTAGATGAAGGGGAGTAGACAGGTGAAAGGTTAAAGGTTAGAGAAGGTTTAATCCTTGAGTCAGTTGAGACAAGGTGGAGCAAGTCCAATATTAGGAAGGTGTTCCTAATGTTTTGTACACTCAAGTGTACACACAGACACACGATGTTAGAACCGCACCACTTATGCCTATAATAGTTGCCGTGAAAATAATCAATATTTGTCATACGTTTTTCATACACGGCGACGTAACCAACCAATCAGAGTGTGTGTTTAAAAGGTTCAACCTCTTGTGTCATCATCGTACAGTTTAATCTAGATGAAAAACCTCCTACCTCTTCTCCTCTCTATAGCCATGCTAATCTAGATGAAAAACCTCCTACATCTTCTCCTCTCTGTAGCCATGCTAATCTAAATGAAAGACCTCCTACCTCTTCTCCTCTCTATAGCCATGCTAATCTAGATGAAAAACCTCCTACATCTTCTCCTCTCTATAGCCATGCTAATCTAAATGAAAGACCTCCTACCTCTTCTCCTCTCTATAGCCATGCTAATCTAGATGAAAAACCTCCTACATCTTCTCCTCTCTATAGCCATGCTAATCTAAATGAAAGACCTCCTACCTCTTCTCCTCTCTATAGCCATGCTAATCTAGATGAAAGACCTCCTACCTCTTCTCCTCTCTATAGCCATGCTAATCTAGATGAAAAACCTCCTACATCTTCTCCTCTCTATAGCCATGCTAATCTAAATGAAAGACCTCCTACCTCTTCTCCTCTCTATAGCCATGCTAATCTAGATGAAAGACCTCCTACCTCTTCTCCTCTCTATAGCCATACTAATCTAAATGAAAGACCTCCTACCTCTTCTCCTCTCTATAGCCATGCTAATCTAGATGAAAAACCTCCTACCTCTTCTCCTCGCTATAGCCATGCTAATCTAGATCAGTGGTTCCCAAACTGTGGGGTTAAACTGTGGGGTCAGCAGTCAAGGTTTTTAACTTACTCATGAAAGTTGCATAAGGTGACATTTCTAAATTGGAGAGTACATCATCAGTAGCTCTTATAGCTTCAAAAATCAAATCAAATGTATTTATATAGCCCTTCGTACATCAGCTGATATCTCAAAGTGCTGTACAGATACCCAGCCTAAAACCCCCAACAGAAAGTAATGCAGGTGTAGACGCACGGTGGTTAGGAAAAACTCCCAAGAAAGGCCAACACCTAGGAAGAAACCTAGAGAGGAACCAGGCTATGTGACCAGTCCTCTTCTGGCTGTGCCAGTTATTGTTTACCTTAGAGAGATATTTATAACTTCAGAAATGTCCAGAATAACTAGCCCATAGATATTGTTGTCTTTTTTCTGTCATTAAAATATCACATGAATACACATTAGACATGATAAAATGGATAGAAATACAAGAAAATGTTTTTGAAAAATGCAACAAATTCTTTGCACACCAACGACAAAATGTTTTGAAGTGAAGGAAATAACCTGCAATATTCTATTCAGCAACAAGATATCGAGACAGAGACAGAGACAGGGACAGAGACGGAGACAGGGACAGGGACAGGGACAGGGACAGAGACAGAGACAGAGACAGAGACAGAGACAGGGACAGGGACAGGGACAGGGAGAGAGACGGAGACAGGGACTAGGACAGAGACAGGGACAGAGATGGAGACAGGGACAGGGACAGGGACAGGGACAGGGACAGGGACAGAGAATGAGATATCCGTCCCTGTCCCTGTCTCTGTCTCTGTCTCTGTATCTATCCCTGTCTCTGTCCCTGTCCCTGTCTGTCCCTGTCTCTGTCTCTGTCCCTGTCTCGGTATCTGTCTCTGTCCATGTGTCATTCGCTGTCTCTGTCTCTGTCCCTGTCTCAGTATCTCTCCCTGTCCCTGTCTGTCCCTGTCCCTGTCTCTGTCCTGTCTCTGTCCCTGTCCCTGTCCCTGTCCCTGTCTCTGTCCCTGTCTCTGTCTCTGTCCTTGTCTCTGTCCTTGTCTCAGAATCTGTCTCTGTCCCTGTCCCTGTCCCTGTCCCTGTCCCTGTCTCTGTCTCTGTCCCTGTCTCGGTATCTGTTATTGTCCCTGTCTCTGTCCATGTCCCTGTCCATGTCCCTGTCTCAGAATCTGTCTCTGTCCCTGTCCCTGTCCCTCTCCCTGTCCCTGTCTCTGTCTCTGTCCCTGACTCGCTATCTGTCATTGTCCCCGTCTCTGTCCATGTCCCTGTCCATGTCCCTGTCTCAGAATCTGTCTCGGTCCCTGTCCCTGTCCCTGTCTCTGTATCTCTCATTATCCCTGTCTCTGTCCATGTCCCTGTCCATGTCCCTGTCTCAGAATCTGTCTCTGTCCCTGTCCCTGTCTCTGTATCTGTCTCTGCCCCTGCCCCTGTCTCAGTATCTGTATCTATCCCTGTCTCTGTCTCGGTATCTGCCTCTTTTCCTGTCCCTGTCCATCTCCCTGTATCTGTCTCTGTGTGAGAGAGAGAGAGAGAGAGAGAGAGAGAGAGAGAGAGAGAGAGAGAGAGAGAGAGAGTGAGAGAGAGAGAGAGAGAGAGAGAGCGAGAGATAGAGACAGAGAATGAGACAGGGACAGAGACATTATCTATATTATCTATCTATGTTAACACATGTTTCCCATGCCAATAGAGGAGAGAGGGGAGAGAGAGAGAGAGAGAGCGAGAGATAGAGACAGAGAATGAGACAGGGACAGAGACATTATCTATATTATCTATCTATGTTAACACATGTTTCCCATGCCAATAGAGGAGAGAGGGGAGAGAGAGAGAGAGAGAGAGAGAGAGAGCGAGAGATAGAGACAGAGAATGAGACAGGGACAGAGACATTATCTATATTATCTATCTATGTTAACACATGTTTCCCATGCCAATAGAGGAGAGAGGGGAGAGAGAGAGAGAGAGAGAGAGCGAGAGATAGAGACAGAGAATGAGACAGGGACAGAGACATTAGCCTGACATTATCTATATTATCTATCTATGTTATCACATGTTTCCCATGCCAATAGAGGAGAGAGGGGAGAGAGAGAGAGAGAGAGAGAGCGAGAGATAGAGACAGAGAATGAGACAGGGACAGAGACATTATCTATATTATCTATCTATGTTAACACATGTTTCCCATGCCAATAGAGGAGAGAGGGAGAGAGAGAGAGAGAGAGAGAGAGAGAGAGCGAGAGATAGAGACAGAGAATGAGACAGGGACAGAGACATTATCTATATTATCTATCTATGTTAACACATGTTTCCCATGCCAATAGAGGAGAGAGGGGAGAGAGAGAGAGAAAAAAACAAATTAGATAAAAACAGATAGCGGGACTTAGAGCCAACCAGGTCAAAGCTAATCTGGACTCTCCCAGGTAGGGGTGAGGTTTCTATTCGTAACGTTCAGTTCATACATTTCTACTTTCCAGTAGAATGTATCTTTTGCATCCAAAAACCATTGTTGAACAAACACGGAACTGATAGATAAAATAATAAATTGATTTTCCCTTGTGTACTTTAACCATTTGTACATTGTTACAACACTATATATTTACATAATATGACATTTGTAATGTCTTTATTGTTTTGAAACTTCTGTATGTGTTATGTTTACTGTTAATTTGTATTGTTTATTTCACTTTTGCATATTATCTACCTCACCTGCTTTGGCAATGTTAACACATGTTTCCCATGCCAATAAAGCCCCTTGAATTGATTTGAATAGAGCTGCGTACCTCTCCAGTCTTGGCTATGAGGGGAATGTGAGAAGGGGATCTGGTTGGAGTTGTAGCTGCGCCTTCGGAGCAGGTTGAAGGGAGAGAAGCTCTTTCTCTGCCGGGGCAGGTTAGAGGGGAGGCTGGGCTGGGACTGGGACGCAAACCCTAAGGTAGAGCTGTAGCTGGGTCCCGGGGGGGAGGAGGTAGAGCCGTATCCCTGTCCTGGGGAAGGGTTGCTGGCTCCTTCTGCAGTGTTGTGGTGTCCTGGGTTAGAGCTGCCGCTGGGCCTTGTGGTGTAGGCTGTGTTACAGTATCCTGTGTTACAGTATCCTGGGTTACAGTATCCTGGGTTACAGTATCCTGGGGTTCCAGTGTGGCTGCATCTGGCTCCTCCTGGAGGTTGTAGGGGGAAGCCGTACCCAGGGTGGGGGTCGGGGGTCGGGGGAGAATAGCTGGTCCTCTGTACCTGGGTCAAGGAGTAGCCTGCGTTGTGTCTATGTTGCTGGGAACCCTGTGACGGGTAGCCTGCTAGGTGGTGGATCAGCAGGCCGGAAGGGCTGGGTTTGGCCTGGGGCTCGGTGCCAGGGTAGTCCTGTCTGTGTTGCGTCGCCTGGAGGCCTTGGTTGTCCGGGAGACCCTGCGCGAGAGGCCTGGGAGCCCACAGTGTGTCTCGTTGCTGGTGGATCTTGGAGGTGAGCAGGCGACGTCTCAAACTGCCCTCGTTCTTGGGCTGCAGGGAGGCCATCTTTCGGACATCTTTCGAGCAGAGAGGAAGCAACTCATCCTCGTCCTCGCTGTACCCACCCTTCCAGCATCGAGCACCCACCCTCACGCCCCCTCCCCCCACCAGCTCAGGGGACAGACAGTCCACGTACGCTATCATGATCTCCGACTTTGTCTCTCGCTCTCTTCCTCTCTCCCTTTGTCTCTCGCTCTCTCCTGTGCGATTAATCGTTCTTGAAGTTCATGGAGCCCGTCATTCTCTCTTTCCAAACAGTTTGTTCCCATCAAGTCTGGTCTGAAGAGGCTTCTCCAAGTCTTCCAGAGTCTCTACAACAGTCTCAACAAGTTTCAAAGAGTTTTAATGTCAGCTGTCCTCGAAGTTGAGAAGGACCATAGAGAAAAGCTAGTAGAGAGAGTACAGTCCAGATCTATCTCATGTAGTGGATTCCTACACAAACGGTAGACCAATGAGACAGTACGGTGTGTCCCTACAATGACTTTCTCATTTCCTCTCTCTCTCTCTCTCTCTCTCTCTCTCTCTCTCTCTCTCTCTCTCTCTCTCTCTCTTCTCTCTCTCTCTCTCTCTCTCTCTCTCTCTCTCTCTCTCTCTCTTCCATCTACCCCCCTCATTCTCTCTAACTAATCTCTTAACTAGGATTATCCTGAAGAAGGCCGGCCTCACATATGGTCAACATGGTGCAGGTAATTACTGATGTTTTACAGACCACACACACACACACACACACACACACACACACACACACACACACACACACACACACACACACACACACACACACACACACACACACACACACACACACGCACACACACACACACACACACACACACACACACATTCTATAAAGGTCATTAAAGATAACATTAAAGGAGCACTATGCAGAAATATCTCCGCCATTTCCTGGTTGCAAAAATCCTAATAGTTCACCTAACTTCCGTTCATTTGACAAAAAAAAAGCAAGTCTAGTGTAAAGAACCATTGTACCATCTAAACAGCTATGAAAAATATTTTCCATGTTCATAAAAAAAAACAATATTATTTTCAGCTGTTTGAAGCTGGTGTACAAAACCCGAAAGCAGAAGAGGCAAAAAATTCAACTTCAGAACGGTAAGCATAGTGAATAGAACAGATCTACCACTTCTTAGACTGGCTTTCAATGAGAAACCCCTCCTAGAGTCTATTGATCCACCGATGCATCAATTTCAGGAACATATATTTTTTTAAATCCCCAGAAAAAAAAATCTGTCAGTTTAAAGTAAAGATATCTGGGTGGGTTTTGTGTTTCAATCCAACACATCTGCTTATGTTTCCGCATCTGCAGTGGAAAGTGGAAGAGCAACTAGCATTGTTTGTCAGACCAGGAGAAATCCCAAACATCAGTCTTCTCACGAAAACGTCAGGAGCATCTGAACAGTTTGACCTACAACACCGACAAGTCACGGGACTCAACGAAAGGTAAAACATGAATGGAAGTCTGGAGGCAGTTTTGGTGCAAATAAATATAAGTGGTTAAAAAAAAAACATTTTTAATCTATATATGTTTCCTAAGGTTATTTAAATATCCTAGATATTAAGAAGGACAGACACTTAAAAACATTCCTACTTATGATTTATTTTTAACAATCATTTTCGCCACTCAATGCGTTTCAATTTTCTATAGTAGTAAAGCCCAAATGAAATCAATAATATATAGTTTTTGTAATTATATAATAGCTAAATGATGTATGGTATGAACTTATGGTATGAAGAATTTCATATCTCAGCTTAGAATGCTTGTCCCACACCACTACACCATTACAGAACTACTGATACTACACCATTACAGAACTACTGACACTACACCATTACAGAACTACTGACACTACACCATTACAGAACTAATGACACTACACCATTACAGAACTACTGACACTACACCATTACAGAACTAATTACACCATTACAGAACTACTGATACTACACCATTACAGAACTACTGACACTACACCATTACAGAACTACTGACACTACACCATTACAGAACTACTGACACTACACCATTACAGAACTACTGACACTACACCATTACAGAACTACTGACACTACACCATTACAGAACTACTGACACTACACCATTACAGAACTACTGACACTACACCATTACAGAACTACTGACACTACACCATTACAGAACTAATTACACTACACCATTACAGAACTACTGACACTACACCATTACAGAACTACTGACACTACACCATTACAGAACTAATTACACCATTACAGAACTACTGATACTACACCATTACAGAACTACTGACACTACACCATTACAGAACTACTGACACTACACCATTACAGA
Source organism: Oncorhynchus masou masou (assembly GCF_036934945.1). Lineage (NCBI taxonomy): Eukaryota > Metazoa > Chordata > Actinopteri > Salmoniformes > Salmonidae > Oncorhynchus > Oncorhynchus masou. The sequence goes on from NC_088232.1 coordinate 52,723,143, forward strand.
ACTACTGACACTACACCATTACAGAACTAATTACACCATTACAGAACTACTGACACTACACCATTACAGAACAACTGATACTACACCATTACAGAACTACTGACACTACACCATTACAGAACTACTGACACTACACCATTACAGAACTAATTACACCATTACAGAACTACTGACACTACACCATTACAGAACTACTGACACTACACCATTACAGAACTACTGATACCACACCATTATAGAACTACTGACACTACACAATTATAGAACTACTGACACTACACCATTATAGAACTACTGACACTACACCATTACAGAACTAATTACACCATTACAGAACTACTGACACTACACCATTACAGAACTACTGACACTACACCATTACAGAACTAATTACACCATTACAGAACTACTGACACTACACCATTACAGAACTACTGACACTACACCATTACAGAACTACTGATACCACACCATTATAGAACTACTGACACTACACAATTATAGAACTACTGACACTACACCATTATAGAACTACTGACACTACACCATTACAGAACTAATTACACCATTACAGAACTAATGACACTACACCATTATAGAACTACTGACACTACACAATTATAGAACTACTGACACTACACCATTATAGAACTACTGACACTACACCATTACAGAACAAATTACACCATTACAGAACTAATTACACCATTACAGAACTAATTACACCATTACATAACTAATTACACCATTACAGAACTAATTACACCATTACAGAACTACTGATACTACACCATTATAGAACTACTGACACTACACAATTATAGAACTACTGACACTACACCATTATAGAACTACTGACACTACACCATTACAGAACTAATTACACCATTACAGAACTAATTACACCATTACAGAACTAATTACACCATTACAGAACTACTGACACTACACCATTACAGAACTACTGATACTACACCATTACAGAACTACTGACACTACACCATTACATAACTACTGATACTACACCATTACAGAACTACTGATACTACACCATTACAGAACTACTGACACTACACCATTACAGAACTAATTACACCATTACAGAACTACTGACACTACACCATTACAGAACTACTGGCACTACACCATTACAGAACTACTGATACTACACCATTACAGAACTACTGACACTACACCATTACAGAACTACTGGCACTACACCATTACAGAACTACTGACACTACACCATTACAGAACTACTGACACTACACCATTACAGAACTACTGACACTACACCATTACAGAACTAATGACACTACACCATTACAGAACTAATTACACCATTACAGAACTAATTACACCATTACAGAACTAATGACACTACACCATTATAGAACTACTGACACTACACAATTATAGAACTACTGACACTACACCATTATAGAACTACTAACACTACACCATTACAGAACTAATTACACCATTACAGAACTAATTACACCATTACAGAACTACTGACACTACACCATTATAGAACTACTGACACTACACCATTACAGAACTACTGACACTACACCATTACAGAACTACTGACACTACACCATTACATAACCCAATTACACCATTACAGAACTACTGACACTACACCATTATAGAACTACTGACACTACACCATTACAGAACTACTGACACTACACCATTACAGAACTACTGACACTACACCATTACATAACTAATTACACCATTACAGAACTACTGACACTACACCATTGCAGAACTACTGATACTACACCATTATAGAACTACTGACACTACACCATTATAGAACTACTGACACTACACCATTACAGAACTAATTACACCATTACATAACTAATTACACCATTACAGAACTAATGACACTACACCATTACAGAACTAATTACACCATTACAGAACTAATTACACCATTACAGAACTACTGACACTACACCATTACAGAACTACTGACACTACACCATTACAGAACTACTGACACTACACCATTACAGAACTACTGACACTACACCATTACAGAACTACTGACACTACACCATTACAGAACTACTGATACTACACCATTACAGAACTACTGACACTACACCATTACAGAACTACTGACACTACACCATTACAGAACTACTGACACTACACCATTACAGAACTACTGACACTACACCATTACAGAACTACTGGCACTACACCATTACAGAACTACTGACACTACACCATTACAGAACTACTGACACTACACCATTACAGAACTACTGACACTACACCATTACAGAACTACTGATACTACACCATTATAGAACTACTGACACTACACCATTATAGAACTACTGACACTACACCATTACAGAACTACTGATACTACACCATTACAGAACTACTGACACTACACCATTACAGAACTGCTGATAGGTTATGTGACAAAGTCCCCCCCCACTCTCTCTCTCAAAACACTCCCAATATATCCAACTTTTTCTCTCTCTTTCTGCCTCCCACTAACACTCATACTCCCTCTCTCTTTCGCTTCCCTCAATCCCTCCCTCCTCTCTAACATACATACAGACGTCCTTCCTAGCTCTGTTGTCGGAGAAAAAGAAAGATTTGATTTCCCCGTGAGGCCAATGGCTGTGATAGAA
>NC_088232.1:52730808-52763308 GCF_036934945.1 Oncorhynchus masou masou
ACACTGCTTTCAGGGCTAGGCCTGCCGGTGTTCACTAGCAGGAGGCTGTACGGCGTTAGTGGATACTCACACTGCTTTCAGGGCTAGGCCTGCCTGTGTTCACTAGCAGGAGGCTGTATGGCGTTAGTAGATACTCACACTGCTTTCAGGGCTAGGCCTGCCGGTGTTCACTAGCAGGAGGCTGTATGGTGTTAGTAGATACTCACACTGCTTTCAGGGCTAGGCCTGCCGGTGTTCACTAGCAGGAGGCTGTACGGCGTTAGTGGATACTCACACTGCTTTCAGGGCTAGGCCTGCTGGTGTTCACTAGCAGGAGGCTGTATGGCGTTAGTAGATACTCACAATGCTTTCAGGGCTAGGCCTGCCGGTGTTCACTAGCAGGAGGCTGTACGGCGTTAGTGGATACTCACACTGCTTTCATGGCTAAGCCTGCCGGTGTTCACTAGCAGGAGGCTGTATGGCGTTAGTGGATACTCACACTGCTTTCAGGGCTTGGCCTGCCGTTGTTCACTAGCAGGAGGCTGTATGGTGTTAGTAGATACTCACACTGCTTTCAGGGCTAGGCCTGCTGGTGTTCACTAGCAGGAGGCTGTATGGCGTTAGTGGATACTCACAATGCTTTCAGGGCTAGGCCTGCCGGTGTTCACTAGCAGGAGGCTGTATGGCGTTAGTAGATACTCACACTGCTTTCAGGGCTAGGCCTGCCGGTGTTCACTAGCAGGAGGCTGTACGGCGTTAGTGGATACTCACACTGCTTTCAGGGCTAGGCCTGCTGGTGTTCACTAGCAGGAGGCTGTATGGCGTTAGTGGATACTCACACTGCTTTCAGGGCTAGGCCTGCTGGTGTTCACTAGCAGGAGGCTGTATGGCGATGGTGGATACTCACAATGCTTTCAGGGCTAGGCCTGCCGGTGTTCACTAGCAGGAGGCTGTATGGCGTTGGTGCATACTCACAATGCTTTCAGGGCTAGGCCTGCTGGTGTTCACTAGCAGGAGGCTGTATGGCGTTGGTGGATACTCACACTGCTTTCAGGGCTAGGCCTGCTGGTGTTCACTAGCAGGAGGCTGTATGGCGTTAGTGGATACTCACAATGCTTTCAGGGCTAGGCCTGCTGGTGTTCACTAGCAGGATGCTGTACGGCATTAGTGGATACTCACACTGCTTTCAGGGCTAGGCCTGCTGGTGTTCACTAGCAGGAGGCTGTACGGTTAGTAGATACAATGCTTTCAGGGCTAGGCCTGCTGGTGTTCACTAGCAGGAGGCTGTACGGCGTTGGTGGATACTCACACTGCTTTCAGGGCTAGGCCTGCTGGTGTTCACTAGCAGGAGGCTGTACGGCGTTAGTGGATACTCACACTGCTTTCAGGGCTAGGCCTGCTGGTGTTCACTAGCAGGAGGCTGTATGGCGTTGGTGGATACTCACACTGCTTTCAGGGCTAGGCCTGCCGGTGTTCACTAGCAGGAGGCTGTATGGCGTTAGTAGATACTCACACTGCTTTCAGGGCTAGGCCTGCTGGTGTTCACTAGCAGGAGGCTGTATGGCGTTAGTAGATACTCACAATGCTTTCAGGGCTAGGCCTGCTGGTGTTCACTAGCAGGAGGCTGTACGGTGTTAGTAGATACTCACACTGCTTTCAGGGCTAGGCCTGCTGGTGTTCACTAGCAGGAGTGACTTTTCGTAGCAGGTTAAGATAAATTACTCAGCAGGTTATGAGAATTAACGTTGCAGCTTAGGAGATTTAGGTCAAGATTAAAAACAGGTTTAGGGTTAACTTAAAATTCTTAAATTGTCCATGACCCGACTCGAAAAGATCTCGCTACAACGTGGACTGCCCTAAGAACAGTGTCAGTTTCCACTAATGATATTCTGCACAGATTGACAGGTACTTTATAACTTGCTTTTGTGGGAACACTCACTACAGTCCCTCCATTATGACATCATTGATTTGAATGAGGACGCCAATTCCAGTCATTCCATTTCTATGGTCTTAACCTTATGGCAACCTCAGGAAAACATATCTCTGCCACTGTCCCAGTAAGGCATGTTCAATACGATGGGTTACTGGGGATGGGGGTGCAGTGTCATTGATTTAGGCTTCCTGTTTGGTTGGCTCAGAAATAGGTGGATGGAAATACAAAAAGTGTGTGTGTGTGTGTATTTGTGTGTGTTTGTCTGTGTGTGTGGTGATGGTCAACAGTGTGGCCATGCTAGGAAACTGTCTGTTGAACTTTGAACTTTAAACTCATGACATATCTGAGCTCTCCAAATCCCCCCTTACGGTCCTGCCAACCTCTGTTAAAGTTTCACCTTCCCATTCTGATGCCGTTGGAACAACATCCAACCACCACCTGACCTGTCCTGGGTCACCATTCTGATGGAACACCATTCCATTCTCATGGAACACCATTGCATTCTGATGAAACACCATTCCATTCTGATGGAACACCATCCAACCACCACCTGACCCAGGAGAGGGGAGACATTAGCTGTTACACCAAGAGGTCTGAGAGGTTGCAAAAGTCCACTAACTTTCCCCAAATTCCCTGGTTTTCCATAAATCCTGGGGATTTCCTGCTTATTCCCTCGTTATTCCAGGAATTATCCAACCAGGAATTTTGCAACCCCGTTATAAAGTGTGTGTGAGTGTCTTACCCTCTGTGTGTTCATGTCACAGTGTGTGTGTTCATGTAACAGTGTGTGTCAGAGTCTGTGTGTTCCTTTCTAATCGACCTGGAAGGATATTGATCCTGGGTATTTTTTTTAAATGCCTTCCATGTCTCACCATGTCCCACCATGTCCCACCATGTCTCATCATGTCTCACCATGTCCAACCATGTCTCATCATGTCCCACCATGTCCCACCATGTCTCATCATGTCCCACCATGTCCCACCATGTCCCACCATGTCCAACCATGTCTCATCATGTCCCACCATGTCTCACCATGTCCCACCATGTCCCACCATGTCTCACCATGTCCCACCATGTCTCACCATGTCCCACCATGTCCAACCATGTCTCATCATGTCCCACCATGTCCCACCATGTCTCACTATGTCCCACCATGTCCCACCATGTCCCACCATGTCTCACCATGTCCCACCATGTCTCACCATGTCCCACCATGTCCAACCATGTCTCATCATGTCCCAACATGTCCCACCATGTCTCACTATGTCTTACCATGTCCTACCATGTTCCACCATGTCTCACCATGTCCAACCATGTCTCACCATGTCCCACCATGTCCCACCATGTCTCACCATGTCCCACCATGTCTCACCATGTCCCACCATGTCCAACCATGTCTCATCATGTCCCACCATGTCCCACCATGTCTCACTATGTCTTACCATGTCCTACCATGTTCCACCATGTCTCACCATGTCCAACCATGTCTCACATTGTCCCACCATGTCCCACCATGTCTCACCATGTCCTACCATGTCCCACCATGTCTCACCATGTCTCACCATGTCCAACCATGTCTCACATTGTCTCACCATGCCCCACCATGTCTCACCATGTCTTACGATGTCTCACAATACCTCACCATGTCCCACCATGTCTCACCATGTCTCACCATGTCCCACCATGTCCCACCATGTCTCACCATGTCCCACATTGTCTCACCATGTCATACCATGTCCCACCATGTCTCACCATGTCCAACCATGTCTCATCATGTCCCACCATGTCTCACCATGTCCCACCATGTCCCACCATGTCTCACCATGTCCCACATTGTCTCACCATGTCATACCATGTCCCACCATGTCTCACCATGTCCAACCATGTCTCATCATGTCCCACCATGTCCCACCATGTCCCACCATGTCACACTATGTCTTACCATGTCCCACCATGTCCCACCATGTCTCACCATGTCCAACCATGTCTCACATTGTCTCACCATGTCTCATCATGTCCCACCATGTCCCACCATGTCTCACCATGTCCTACCATGTCCCACTATGTCTCACCATGTCTCACCATGTCTTACCACGTCTCACAATACCTCACCATGTCCCACCATGTCTCACCATGTCTCACCATGTCCCACATTGTCTCACCATGTCCCACCATGTCTCACCATGTCTCACCATGTCCCACATTATCTCACCATGTCCCACCATGTCCCACCATGTATCACCATGTCTCACCATCACCATGTCTCACCATGCCTCACCATGTCTTACCATGCCCCACCATGTCTCACCATGTCCAACCATGTCTCATCATGTTCCACCATGTCCCACCATGTCTCACTATGTCTTACCATGTCCCACCATGTCCCACCATGTCTCACCATGTCTCACCATGTCCGACCATGTCTCACATTGTCTCACCATGCCCCACCATGTCTCACCATGTCTTAACATGTCTCACAATATCTCACCATGTCCCACCATGTCTCACCATGTCTCACCATGTCCCACATTGTCTCACCATGTCCCACCATGTCCCACCATGTCCCACATTGTCTCACCATGTCCCACCATGTCTCACCATGTCCCACCATGTCCCACCATGTCCCACCATGTCTCACCATGTCCCACTATGTCCCACCATGTCTCACCATGTCCCAACATGTCCAACCATGTCTCACCATGTCCCACCATGTCTCACCATGTCCCACCATGTCCCACCATGTCCCACCATGTCTCACCATGTCCCACCATGTCCCACCATGTCTCACCATGTCCCAACATGTCCAACCATGTCTCATCATGTCCCACCATGTCCCACCATGTCTCACTATGTCTTACCACGTCCCACCATGTCCCACAATGTTTCACCATGTCCAACCATGTCTTACATTGTCCCACCATGTCCCACCATATCTCACCATGTCCTACCATGTCCCACCATGTCTCACCATGTCATACCATGTCCCACCATGTCTCACCATGTCCAACCATGTCTCATCATGTCCCACCATGTCTCACCATGTCCCACCATGTCCCACCATGTCTCACCATGTCCCACATTGTCTCACCATGTCATACCATGTCCCACCATGTCTCACCATGTCCAACCATGTCTCATCATGTCCCACCATGTCCCACCATGTCCCACCATGTCACACTATGTCTTACCATGTCCCACCATGTCCCACCATGTCTCACCATGTCCAACCATGTCTCACATTGTCTCACCATGTCTCATCATGTCCCACCATGTCCCACCATGTCTCACCATGTCCTACCATGTCCCACTATGTCTCACCATGTCTCACCATGTCTTACCACGTCTCACAATACCTCACCATGTCCCACCATGTCTCACCATGTCTCACCATGTCCCACATTGTCTCACCATGTCCCACCATGTCTCACCATGTCTCACCATGTCCCACATTATCTCACCATGTCCCACCATGTCCCACCATGTATCACCATGTCTCACCATCACCATGTCTCACCATGCCTCACCATGTCTTACCATGCCCCACCATGTCTCACCATGTCCAACCATGTCTCATCATGTTCCACCATGTCCCACCATGTCTCACTATGTCTTACCATGTCCCACCATGTCCCACCATGTCTCACCATGTCTCACCATGTCCGACCATGTCTCACATTGTCTCACCATGCCCCACCATGTCTCACCATGTCTTAACATGTCTCACAATATCTCACCATGTCCCACCATGTCTCACCATGTCTCACCATGTCCCACATTGTCTCACCATGTCCCACCATGTCCCACCATGTCTCACCATGTCCCACATTGTCTCACCATGTCCCACAATGTCTCACCATGTCCCACCATGTCCCACCATGTCCCACCATGTCTCACCATGTCCCACTATGTCCCACCATGTCTCACCATGTCCCAACATGTCCAACCATGTCTCACCATGTCCCACCATGTCTCACCATGTCCCACCATGTCCCACCATGTCCCACCATGTCTCACCATGTCCCACCATGTCCCACCATGTCTCACCATGTCCCAACATGTCCAACCATGTCTCATCATGTCCCACCATGTCCCACCATGTCTCACTATGTCTTACCACGTCCCACCATGTCCCACAATGTTTCACCATGTCCAACCATGTCTTACATTGTCCCACCATGTCCCACCATATCTCACCATGTCCTACCATGTCCCACCATGTCTCACCATGTCTCACCATGTCCAACCATGTCTCACATTGTCTCACCATGCCCCACCATGTCTCACCATGTCTTACCATGTCTCACAATACCTCATCATGTCCCACCATGTCTCACCATGTCTCACCATGTCCCACCATGTCCCACCATGTCTCACCATGCCCCACCATGTCCCACCATGTCTCACCATGTCCCACCATGTCTCACCATGTCCCACCATGTCCAACCATGTCTCATCATGTCCCACCATGTCCCACCATGTCTCACTATGTCTTACCATGTCCTACCATGTTCCACCATGTCTCACCATGTCCAACCATGTCTCACATTGTCCCACCATGTCCCACCATGTCTCACCATGTCCTACCATGTCCCACCATGTCTCACCATGTCTCACCATGTCCAACCATGTCTCACATTGTCTCACCATGCCCCACCATGTCTCACCATGTCTTACCATGTCTCACAATACCTCACCATGTCCCACCATGTCTCACCATGTCTCACCATGTCCCACCATGTCCCACCATGTCTCACCATGTCCCACATTGTCTCACCATGTCATACCATGTCCCACCATGTCTCACCATGTCCAACCATGTCTCATCATGTCCCACCATGTCTCACCATGTCCCACCATGTCCCACCATGTCTCACCATGTCCCACATTGTCTCACCATGTCATACCATGTCCCACCATGTCTCACCATGTCCAACCATGTCTCATCATGTCCCACCATGTCCCACCATGTCCCACCATGTCACACTATGTCTTACCATGTCCCACCATGTCCCACCATGTCTCACCATGTCCAACCATGTCTCACATTGTCTCACCATGTCTCATCATGTCCCACCATGTCCCACCATGTCTCACCATGTCCTACCATGTCCCACTATGTCTCACCATGTCTCACCATGTCTTACCACGTCTCACAATACCTCACCATGTCCCACCATGTCTCACCATGTCTCACCATGTCCCACATTGTCTCACCATGTCCCACCATGTCTCACCATGTCTCACCATGTCCCACATTATCTCACCATGTCCCACCATGTCCCACCATGTATCACCATGTCTCACCATCACCATGTCTCACCATGCCTCACCATGTCTTACCATGCCCCACCATGTCTCACCATGTCCAACCATGTCTCATCATGTTCCACCATGTCCCACCATGTCTCACTATGTCTTACCATGTCCCACCTTTTCCCACCATGTCTCACCATGTCTCACCATGTCCGACCATGTCTCACATTGTCTCACCATGCCCCACCATGTCTCACCATGTCTTAACATGTCTCACAATATCTCACCATGTCCCACCATGTCTCACCATGTCTCACCATTTCCCACATTGTCTCACCATGTCCCACCATGTCCCACCATGTCCCACCATGTCCCACATTGTCTCACCATGTCCCACCATGTCTCACCATGTCCCACCATGTCCCACCATGTCCCACCATGTCCCACCATGTCTCACCATGTCCCATTATGTCCCACCATGTCTCACCATGTCCCAACATGTCCAACCATGTCTCACCATGTCCCACCATGTCTCACCATGTCCCACCATGTCCCACCATGTCCCACCATGTCTCACCATGTCCCACCATGTCCCACCATGTCTCACCATGTCCCAACATGTCCAACCATGTCTCATCATGTCCCACCATGTCCCACCATGTCTCACTATGTCTTACCACGTCCCACCATGTCCCACAATGTTTCACCATGTCCAACCATGTCTTACATTGTCCCACCATGTCCCACCATATCTCACCATGTCCTACCATGTCCCACCATGTCTCACCATGTCATACCATGTCCCACCATGTCTCACCATGTCCAACCATGTCTCATCATGTCCCACCATGTCTCACCATGTCCCACCATGTCCCACCATGTCTCACCATGTCCCACATTGTCTCACCATGTCATACCATGTCCCACCATGTCTCACCATGTCCAACCATGTCTCATCATGTCCCACCATGTCCCACCATGTCCCACCATGTCACACTATGTCTTACCATGTCCCACCATGTCCCACCATGTCTCACCATGTCCAACCATGTCTCACATTGTCTCACCATGTCTCATCATGTCCCACCATGTCCCACCATGTCTCACCATGTCCTACCATGTCCCACTATGTCTCACCATGTCTCACCATGTCTTACCACGTCTCACAATACCTCACCATGTCCCACCATGTCTCACCATGTCTCACCATGTCCCACATTGTCTCACCATGTCCCACCATGTCTCACCATGTCTCACCATGTCCCACATTATCTCACCATGTCCCACCATGTCCCACCATGTATCACCATGTCTCACCATCACCATGTCTCACCATGCCTCACCATGTCTTACCATGCCCCACCATGTCTCACCATGTCCAACCATGTCTCATCATGTTCCACCATGTCCCACCATGTCTCACTATGTCTTACCATGTCCCACCATGTCCCACCATGTCTCACCATGTCTCACCATGTCCGACCATGTCTCACATTGTCTCACCATGCCCCACCATGTCTCACCATGTCTTAACATGTCTCACAATATCTTACCATGTCCCACCATGTCTCACCATGTCTCACCATGTCCCACATTGTCTCACCATGTCCCACCATGTCCCACCATGTCTCACCATGTCCCACATTGTCTCACCATGTCCCACCATGTCTCACCATGTCCCACCATGTTCCACCATGTCCCACCATGTCTCACCATGTCCCACTATGTCCCACCATGTCTCACCATGTCCCAACATGTCCAACCATGTCTCACCATGTCCCACCATGCCTCACCATGTCCCACCATGTCCCACCATGTCCCACCATGTCTCACCATGTCCCACCATGTCCCACCATGTCTCACCATGTCCCAACATGTCCAACCATGTCTCATCATGTCCCACCATGTCCCACCATGTCTCACTATGTCTTACCACGTCCCACCATGTCCCACAATGTTTCACCATGTCCAACCATGTCTTACATTGTCCCACCATGTCCCACCATATCTCACCATGTCCTACCATGTCCCACCATGTCTCACCATGTCTCACCATGTCCAACCATGTCTCACATTGTCTCACCATGCCCCACCATGTCTCACCATGTCTTACCATGTCTCACAATACCTCATCATGTCCCACCATGTCTCACCATGTCTCACCATGTCCCACCATGTCCCACCATGTCTCACCATGCCCCACCATGTCTCACCATGTCTTACCATGTCTCACAATACCTCACCATGTCCCACCATGTCTCACCATGTCTCACCATGTCCAACCATGTCCCACCATGTCTCACCATGTCCCACATTGTCTCACCATGTCCCACCATGTCTCACCATGTCCCACCATGTCTCACCATGTCCCACCATGTCTCACCATGTCCCACCATGTCCAACCATGTCTCATCATGTCCCGCCATGTCCCACCATGTCCCACCATGTCACACTATGTCTTACCATGTCCCACCATGTCCCACCATGTCTCACCATGTCCAACCATGTCTCACATTGTCTCACCATGTCTCATCATGTCCCACCATGTCCCACCATGTCTCACCATGTCCTACCATGTCCCACTATGTCTCACCATGTCTCACCATGTCTTACCATGTCTCACAATACCTCACCATGTCCCACCATGTCTCACCATGTCCCACATTGTCTCACCATGTCCCACCATGTCCCACCATGTCTCACCATGTCCCACATTGTCTCACCATGTCCCACCATGTCCCACCATGTATCACCATGTCTCACCATCACCATGTCTCACCATGCCTCACCATGTCTTACCATGCCCCACCATGTCTCACCATGTCCAACCATGTCTCATCATGTCCCACCATGTCCCACCATGTCCCGCCATGTCTCACCATGTCTCACCATGTCCAACCATGTCTCACATTGTCTCACCAAGCCCCACCATGTCTCACATTGTCTCACCACGCCCCACCATGTCTCACCATGTCTTAACATGTCTCACAATACCTCACCACGTCCCACCATGTCTCACCATGTCTCACCATGTCCCACATTGTCTCACCATGTCCCACCATGTCCCACCATGTCTCACCATGTCCCACATTGTCTCACCATGTCCCACCATGTCCCACCATGTCTCACCATGTCTCACCATGTCCCACCATGTCTCACCATGTCTCACCATCACCATGTCTCACCATGTATCACCATGCCCCACCATGTCTCACGATGCCTCACCATGTCTCACCATGTCTCACCATGCCTCACCATGTCTCACCATGCCCCACCATGTCTCACGATGCCTCACCATGTCTCACCATGTCTCACCATGCCCCACCATGTCTCACGATGCCTCACCATGTCTCACCATGTCTCACCATGTCTTACCATCCTCCACCATGTCTCACCATGCCCCACCATGTCTCTCGATGCCTCACCATGCCTCACCATGCCCCACCATGTCCCACCATGTCTCACCATGTCCCACCATGTCTCACCATGCCTCACCATGTCTCACCATGCCTCACCATGCCTCACCATGCCTCACCATGCCTCACCATGTCTCACCATGTCCCACCATGTCTCACCATGCCCCACCATGTCTCACCATGCCCCACCATGTCTCACCATGCCCCACCATGTCTCACCATGTCTCACCATGCCTCACCATGTCTCACCATGTCCCACCATGTCTCACCATGCCCCACCATGTCTCACCATGTCTCACCATGTCCCACCATGTCTCACCATGCCCCACCATGTCCCACCATGTCTCACCATGTCTCACCATGTCCCACCATGTCTCACCATGCCCCACCATGTCTCACGATGCCCCACCATGTCCCACCATGTCTCACCATGTCTCACCATGTCCCACCATGTCTCACCATGCCCCACCATGTCTCACCATGCCCCACCATGTCTCACGATGCCTCACCATGTCACACCATGTCTCACCATGTCTCACCATGTCTCACCATGTCTCAGGACTCTTCTCTTGAGCCGAATCGCAGCTGCATTTCTTCTTTTCCTTGCGCCTTCTCTTTCTCACCTCCATTGGAGGGAAAAATCCAAGGTTCCTCCCTTCTGATCTACTCTTCCAATTCATTTTGAGGAGTGGAGGAAATATGGCCAGAATATTAATGAGATATATTAATGAGATTGTTTTTATGTTTATATATGTTTGTATAATATATCATGTCCAACACGGTGTCCTGTCCTCCTGTTTCCATCACATCGTCCCTGTCAGAGATGATATCAACGAATGTGAGATGATCCAAGCCAATGTTGTTGTTGTTTTTTTTCTTCACATTTTGTCTTAATGGGAAACTCTGTCAATAAACTGTTCCATCTAAGAGGAGACGTTCAGAGGTGTGTTTCCATCAATGAGGTCACTGAATGTCTCCTCCACTCCACAAAACATTAAAGCTCTTTGCGCCCCCAGTGTGTGTGTGTGTATGTGTACAACAAGCCAAGGTCAGATCTAATGGATATTCTCTTGTCCATTTCTAGACTTAGAATGAAGTTAGACACTCTGAGACCTTGTCACTTAGCAGTTTCCCATTGAATGACCCCTGTGTGTGTCTTTGTGTGTGCGTGAATGCACGGGTGTGTGTGTGTGTGTGTGTGTCCTTGTGTGTGTGTGTGTGTGTGAATTTAATTAAATTGAATGTGAATGGCCATTGACACAGAGCAGGTCCCCGTTGAATGGCTGAAGTCTTGATAAGAGGAGGTCAACAGAGGTCATCGCCCTCTTGCCACCCTCCTATTCTCTCCTCCCTCCAACCTCCAGTCACTCCATCCTGTCTGTCACTCAGCCTTTAATCTCTGGTGGACAGACTCTGTCAACATAAATGCCACCATTGATCTGTCTTTATACTAAAGGGGACCCCCGATTGCTAACGACCAGAAATAGATCCGGTGTTTGGCTTTTTTAGTCACTGGTTATTTGAACCAATCAAGATTTCGCAGGTTTTTAGTATCTACTCTTCCTTCTAGCATCTTCATCATATCTTCCTCCTGACAGGTACGGACCCAGAATTGACACAGCCTCTTATAAGGTGTTAATCCAGACAGGTGACGGGTGACAGGTGACGGACAGGTGACAGGTGACAGGTGACAGATGACATGTGACATGTGACATGTGACGGACAGGTGACAGGTGACAGGTGACAGGTGACGGACAGGTGACAGGTGACGGGTGACAGGTGACAGGTGACAGGTGACATGTGACGGGCAGGTGACAGGTGACAGATGACATGTGACATGTGACGGACAGGTGACAGGTGACAGGTGACATGTGACGGACAGGTGACAGGTGACAGATGACATGTGACATGTGACGGACAGGTGACAGGTGACAGGTGACATGTGACAGATGACATGTGACATGTGACATGTGACGGACAGGTGATAGGTGACAGGTGACAGGTGTTAAATCCAGTAGACAAAAGAGCAGCAGCCAGATGTCAGTCAGAGCCCTGGACCACACAGATCAGAGTAACTCCACACCTTCAGCATACAGACGACAAGCTTCCTCTTCTGACGCCATGGCAGACCCCCGATAATCCACCTGTTCACTCCGTTGACGTTCAAGTCCCTAACTGGTGGACAAAGACTGGACATTTGTCATGTTGTTTGTTATGCGTTGGACACTCATCAGGTGTACACACTTAATCCTTCTGGTGTGTTTGTGTGTGTGTGTGTGTGTGTGTGTGTGTGTGTGTGTGTGTGTGTGTGTGGCTTTCTTTTCTTAAGGGCTGTGGTGGGGGGGGGGCAACCCGGGGCTCTGGGTGGCCTTGAAAGCCACCGTCACTCAGTTTCAGGTATAAAAGAGAGACGTCCAGAGACAGAGAGACACACAAACACACTCTCAAACATACACACTCTCGGACACACAGACGGACAACAGTGCAGACACTTGAGAAGACAACTCCTCGGAAGAGAAAAGTGATTGATTGGTTGGAGGAAAGAAGAGAGACAAGAGAGAGAGAGAAGAGCGAGAAGAGAGAGAGAAGAGCGAGAAGAGCGAGAAGAGAGAGAAGAGCGAGAAGAGAGAGTGAAGAGCGAGGAGAGAGAGAAGAGCGAGAAGAGAGAGGAGAGCGAGAAGAGAGAGAGAAGAGCGAGAAGAGAGAGAGAAGATTGAGAAGAGAGAGGGAAGAGCGAGAAGAGAGAGAGAAGAGCGAGAAGAGAGAGTGAAGAGCGAGAAGAGAGAGTGAAGAGCGAGAAGGGAGAGAGAAGAGCGAGAAGAGAGAGAGAAGAGCGAGAAGAGAGAGAGAAGAGCGAGAAGAGAGAGAGAAGAGCGAGAAGAGAGAGAGCTTTGGCGACAGGTTGGTGACATCAGATTACTATTATTTACATTTGAGAATTATTATAAACAGAATACTGAATTCTAAACGTTATATTTTCAATTATCTAGTAATTATTTATGTTGTAATGATAATTACATTTATATAATTATATCGTTCTTTAAAGTGATTGCCATTAATTAACATGATCATTTAACTAAATTCTCATTATTCCACTAAATCACATCTAGTCCTCTGCTGCAATGGGGTGTTATAATTGATGAGGCAAATGTTTAATATTCTTTACTTGTTCGCATAAAAAAAGTGAGAAAAGTGGTGTTAGCTCATCGTCCGTTCGTCAATCAGTCAGTCAATCAGTCAGTCCGTCAATCAGACTGTCTGTCCGTCAATCAGTCAGTCCGTCGGTCAGTCATGAGCTTTCTAGGGAAAATATAAAGTGTAATTGAGTCGTTAGTTAAGAAATGTCCCCCCAAATTTTTTTGTCACCCTCATCTGTAATCCTTCAATTAATGACGATGTTCAGAAGTCAATTACAGCAGTAAACTCCACCTATGCTGCGTACTTACAGGGTGCTGTGGACTGTATGTATCCATGTGTCCCTGTAGGGGGACCCTCTGAGAATTATTTTCTCCAGATATAAACATTTAAGATCAGATAGAACTGTTTCTGGTTCCAAAATAGCATCCTTTTACAGGCTTTTGAACCCAGGTGTATTCCATGGGTCCATCTGACCTGGAAATGGTTCTATTTTCAGGTGTGTTCCATGGGTCCATCTGACCTGGAAATGGTTCTATTTTGACCCGTTTTCAGGGGGTTCTCCTACAGGGACAAATGATGCTACATAGCACTCTTTATTTTTTCTGAGAGTGTAGTTTAGCCACATCATGCCGTGAACTGTGTTCTGTGTGTGTGCAAGGTGAAGATGCTGTGTCCTGCGTGGCTCTTGGCTATGGCCGTGGTGGGCGTGGTCAGAGGGGTGAAAGGTCAGTGCTGGGAGAATCCTCACTGTCATGACCTCAGCTCTGAAAACAACCTCCTGGTGAGCAAGAAACATTGCAAAGAAAGAGCAGAATGTTTTCCAAATGTTGTAAGCTCAAGTATGTAAGAGAGCGGTTACGACTGAGAGTGTTATTCTACTGCTACACACCTAACCTCTCTCCTCTCTTCTCTCCCTCCTCTCTCTCCCACCTCTCCTCTCTCCTCTCCCTCCTCTCTCCCTCCTCTCTCTCTCCTCTCCGCTCCTCTCCCTCTTCTCCCTCCTCTCTCTCCTCTCTGCTCCTCTCCCTCTTCTCCCTCCTCTCTCGCTCTCCTCTCCGCTCCTCTCCCTCCTCTCTCTCTTTCCTCTCCGCTCCTCTCCCTCCTCTCTCTCTCTCCCTCTCTCCTCTCCGCTCCTCTCTCTCTCTCCCTCTCCTCTCCCTCCTCTCTCTCTCCCTCTCCGCTACTCTCCCTCCTCTCGCTCTCTCTCCCTCTCTCTCCTCTCTGCTCCTCTCCCTCCTCTCTCTCTCCTCTCTCACTCCTCTCTCTCTCTCCCCGCTCATCTCCCTCCTCTCTCTCTCCTCTCCGCTCCTCTCCCTCTTCTCCCTCCTCTCTCTCTCTCTCTCTCCTCTCCGCTCCTCTCCCTCCTCTCTCTCTCTCTCTCTCTCTCCTCTCCTCTCCTCTCTATCACTCCTCTTCCTCTCCTCTCTATCACTCCTCTTCCTCTCCTCTCTCTCCTCCCCGCTCCTCTCTCTCCTCTCTCTCACTCCTCTCCCTCCTCCCGCTCCTCTCCCTCCTCTCTCGCTCTCTCCTCTCCTCTCTATCACTCCTCTTCCTCTCCTCTCTCTCCTCCCGCTCCTCTCCCTCCTCTCTCGCTCTCTCCTCTCCTCTCCCTCCTCTCTCTCTCCTCTCCGCTCCTCTCTATCACTCCTCTTCCTCTCCTCTCTCTCCTCCCGCTCCTCTCCCTCCTCTCTCGCTCTCTCCTCTCCTCTCCCTCCTCTCTCTCTCCTCTCCGCTCCTCTCTCTCACTCCTCTTCCTCTCCTCTCTCTCCTCCCCTCTCCTCTCCCTCCTCTCTCTCTCCTCTCCGCCTCTCTCACTCCTCTTCCTCTCCTCTCTCTCCTCCCGCTCCTCTCCCTCCTCTCTCGCTCTCTCCTCTCCTCTCCTCCTCTCTCTCTCCTCTCCTCTCCGCTCCTCTCTCTCACTCCTCTTCCTCTCCTCTCTCTCCTCCCCTCTCCTCTCCCTCCTCTCTCTCTCCTCTCCGCTCCTCTCTCTCACTCCTCTTCCTCTCCTCTCTCTCCTCCCGCTCCTCTCCCTCCTCTCTCGCTCTCTCCTCTCCTCTCCTCCTCTCTCTCTCCTCTCCTCTCCGCTCCTCTCTCTCACTCCTCTTCCTCTCCTCTCACTCCTCCCGCTCCTCTCCCTCCTCTCTCGCTCTCTCCTCTCCTCTCCCTCCTCTCTCTCTCCTCTCCGCTCCTCTCTCTCACTCCTCTTCCTCTCCTCTCTCTCCTCTCCGCTCCTCTCTCTCACTCCTCTTCCTCTCCTCTCCCTCCTCCCGCTCCTCTCCCTCCTCTCTCGCTCTCTCCTCTCCTCTCCCTCCTCTCTCTCTCCTCTCCGCTCCTCTCTCCTCCCCGCTCCTCTCCCTCCTCTCTCTCTCCTCTCCGCTCCTCTCTCTCACTCCTCTTCCTCTCCTCTCTCTCCTCCCCGCTCCTCTCTCTCCTCTCTCTCACCCCTCTCTCTCCTCTCCTCTCCTCCTCTCTCTCTCCTCTCCTCTCCGCTCCTCTCTCTCACTCCTCTTCCTCTCCTCTCACTCCTCCCGCTCCTCTCCCTCCTCTCTCGCTCTCTCCTCTCCTCTCCCTCCTCTCTCTCTCCTCTCCGCTCCTCTCTCTCACTCCTCTTCCTCTCCTCTCTCTCCTCTCCGCTCCTCTCTCTCACTCCTCTTCCTCTCCTCTCCCTCCTCCCGCTCCTCTCCCTCCTCTCTCGCTCTCTCCTCTCCTCTCCCTCCTCTCTCTCTCCTCTCCGCTCCTCTCTCTCACTCCTCTCCCTCTTCTCTCTCCTCCCCGCTCCTCTCCCTCCTCTCTCTCTCCTCTCCGCTCCTCTCTCTCACTCCTCTTCCTCTCCTCTCTCTCCTCCCCGCTCCTCTCTCTCCTCTCTCTCACCCCTCTCCCTCCTCCCCTCTCCCTCTTCTCTCTCCTCCCCGCTCCTCTCTCTCAGGAGTGTATCCAGCTCTGTCGTTCTGACCTCCAACCCCCGTCCCCCTCCGACTCTGACTCTCCTCCCCTCTACTTACCTCTGTCCGTCCTCTCCCCATCCTCCCCCCTGTACCCCACGGAGCAGCAGAACAGTGTCCCCCCCCAGGCCAAGCGTTCCTACTCCATGGAACACTTCCGCTGGGGAAAGCCTGTGGGCCGTAAGCGTCGGCCGATGAAGGTTTACACCAACGGTGTGGAGGAGGAGTCCTCCGAGGGCTTCCCCAGCGAGATGAGACGAGAGCTGGGCACCGACGACGCCATGTACCCCTCCCTGGAGGCTGGGACTGCGGAGGGGGGAGAGGCAGAGGGCATGGAGGGGTTTTTTAGTCTTCAGGAGAAGAAAGACGGCTCGTACAAGATGAACCACTTCCGCTGGAGCGGACCGCCCGTCAGTAAGCGCTATGGAGGGTTCATGAAGAGCTGGGACGAGCGCAGTCAGAAACCACTGCTCACGCTGTTCAAAAACGTCATTATCAAAGACGGACAGCAGAAGAGAGAGCAGTGGGGGAGGGATGAAGGGGAAGAAAAAAGGGCATTGGGGGAGAGGAAATACCATTTCCAGGGTTGAGGGAGGAAGAGAATGTCACTGTAGGACTTAGAGCCAGTAAGCTCTCATTTGATTTGCCATTAGGAGACAGACCTGTTTTGTGATTGGCTAAAAGCACTGTCCTCTGACGTAACGATGATGTTAGCTAATACTGTAATTTTGTCTCCAATAAAATGCTAACTCTGTACAGAACAATGCTGTTGTCACTGAGTGATGATTACATTATTTATTGGAATGTAATATTTTTGTAAATGATAAATGAAACATTCCAACCAGGGGATGGAACTGAAATAATGTTCCAATCCTTCCGTTACGAACAGAAGCCCTATTATTGTTGTTCCAATCCAGTGTTCCGACAATAAAAGAAAGTTCTGAACTGGTTCCAATCCAGTGTTCCGACAATAAAAGAAAGTTCTGAACCGGTTCCAATCCAGTGTTCCGACAATAAAAGAAAGTTCTGAACCGGTTCCAATCCAGTGTTCCGACAATAAAAGAAAGTTCTGAACCGGTTCCAATCCAGTGTTCCGACAAGAAAAGAAAGTTCTGAACTGGTTCCAATCCAGTGTTCCGACAAGAAAAGAAAGTTCTGAACTGGTTCCAATCCAGTGTTCCGACAATAAAAGAAAGTTCTGAACTGGTTCCAATCCAGTGTTCCGACAATAAAAGAAAGTTCTGAACTGGTTCCAATCCAGTGTTCCGACAATAAAAGAAAGTTCTGAACTGGTTCCAATTCAGTGTTCCGACAATAAAAGAAAGTTCTGAACTGGTTCCAATCCAGTGTTCCGACAATAAAAGAAAGTTCTGAACTGGTTCCAATCCAGTGTTCCGACAATAAAAGAAAGCTCTGAACCGGTTCAGACCCAAAACAAGTAACGATTCTTATAGTTCCTTTTCGTACATTTTTTTACCCATGAAATCGAAACGGTTTTACAGTAGAGCTCATCAATTTACTCTGCCCATTAGCACGGATAGAGAAGCTTGCTATAAGGAACGCGTTCGATTGGTCAGATAACTGCAGGTGTGAGATGTGACTGAAATTTCACGGCAGGGGAAAGAGTGAGAGAGAGAGGGGTGGACATGAAGGGGGCTTGGCGCTGAACATCATGACATGACGTGAACTGGAACGTGTTTTATGCTATTACTAGCATTAAAACATATTATATACTAAACATTAGGAATATTTTTGGAACAAAACATAAAACATGAAGGGAGCATTGTAACCGGAACGTCGCTGGTTCGAATCCCAGAGCCGTAAAAAAAGTCGATGTGCTCTTGAGCAAGGCATTTAACCCTAATTGGTCTGGATAGGAGAGTCTACTAAATGGCAACAAAAAAATGATCAATAATAGTTCATTGTTTTTTAAAATACAAAAAATGGTTCTGTTTCCATTCCTCCATAAATGTTGTTATTTTTCAGTTCTGTTCCCTGAACTGGTTCCAACCCCTGATTCAATGATACTTTTTATTTTATTGCAATCAACCACAGTCTAGCAGCTGTCATTTACTGACACAATGCCCTGCATCTCACCATGTAAACACAGCACAAACACACACATCTGTTAAAATTCTATATTTTAATTGTATATTCATTATTCTATGTACAACTGTGACAGAGAGAAACAATTAGACATAACATCATAGAGTCAGGGAAGAGTAAGACAACACACACACACCCACACACACACACACACACACACACAAAGACCATACTTTAACAGACAGGTGTACAAACCAATGCCGACATGCGACTGGTAGGGACATACACAGAGGTCCAATAACAGAACAAGTTTCAATGCATGATCATGATAATACCAAGGAACAAAAGCATTGAATCACACACCATCACCAATATTCATCAACTAGAACAAATCAATGATTTTGTTATGATTTGTCATGAATATTGTGACTAGATTGATTTCAATATAACAGCTACAACAGATGAACTGAAAGAGAGACTTTGCCTTACACACACACACACACACACACACACACACACACACACACACACACACACACACACACACACACACACACACACACACACACACACACACACACACACACACGCTGAGAACAAAACATCAGAGCATCCAGTATCAGATCTCAAACAAGACGCCACAGCATCACTCTGCATGTCTTGTTTGACAGGATTCTGTTTTCAGAGTTTGATTAAATATTGACATTCAGAATATTACTGGAAACAGAGATTACACTGACACAGTGAGTAGAGTAGACTAGAATAGAATAGAGTAGAATAAATTAGAGTAGAATATAAAATAGTAGAGTAGAATATAATATAATATAGTAGAGTAGAAAAGAGTAGAATAGAGTAGAATTAATTAGAGTAGAATATAAAATAGTAGAGTAGAAAAGAGTAGAATAGACTAGAATATAATAGAATAGACTGGAATATAATATACTAGAAGAGTAGAATAAAGTAGAGTAGATTAGAGTAGAATATTATAGAATATAATATAGTAGAGTAGAGTAGAATAGAATAGCATAGAGAAGAATAGAATAGAATAGACTAGAATATAAAATACTAGAAGAGTAGAATAAAGTAGAGTAGAATAGAGTAGAATATTATAGAATAGAATATAGTAGAGTAGAGTAGAGTAGAATTGAATAGAGAAGAATAGAAAAGAATAGAATAGAATATAAAATAAAATACTAGAAGAGCAGAATAAAGTAGAGTAGAATAGAGTAGAATATTATAGAATATAATATAGTAGAGTAGAAAAGAGTAGAATAGAGTAGAGTAGAATATAATAGAGTATCATAGAATAGAGTAGAATAGAGTAGAGCAGTGTAAAGTAGAATAGAGTAGCGTAGAGTAGAATAGAGTAGAGTAGAGTAGAGAAGATTGGAATAGAGTAGAATAAAATATAGCAGAGTAGAATATAGTAGAGTAGAGAGGAATATAACAGCGTAGAATAGAGTACAGTAGAATAGAGTAGAGTAGCATAGAATAGAGTAGAGTGGAATATAACAGAGTAGAATAGAGTAGAACAGAATATAGTAGAGTAGAGTAGAGCAGAATAGAGTAGAGTAGAATATATTAGAGTAGAGCAGAATAGAGCAGAATAGAGAAGAATAGAATATAGTAGAATATAGTAGAGTAGAGGAGAGGAGTTCAATGTAGGTGTAGAATAGAATAGAGAAGAGTAGAGTACACCAGAGCAGAGCAGAATAGAATATAACATCATAGAGTAGATTAGATACGGACACTGTTGTTTGATTGATATTAGTACACAGTGGGGTAGTTCCAGGGGGGGGTATGATGTCACAAAGCAGAATCAAAGAATCAGCCTGCTAACTTTCTGTGGTTCCTACTGAAGGCCGACTTAAAAGTGAAATTGTATAAATTAAAACAATATACTATATTCTTAGTAACTTAAGTTTTCTTTGCTGACGGTGTGGTCCTGCTTTTGTGGTACACTCCTCAGTACATGGATGCATCACAGTGTCAAACACTCAATAACATTCACTTTAGTCACTGGTTCACATTCAGTAGTAACACACGTGAATGTACAACGTATGTACGCACACACATACAGACTTTCTGTATAATCTTGTGATGTCACATTATTGCTGAACTATATAGAGTTATTGCTGTATACAAACACACAACAACATTGATTACATGCAATGATGGTTGGGGAGTTCCATTGGTATTTCAATGGAGGGGATTCTACAGATTGTCCCCACTAGAGAGAGACAGCAGGGGTTCTACAGATTGTCCCCACTAGAGAGAGACAACAGGGATTCTACAGATTGTCCCTAATAGAGAGAGACAACAGTAATTCTACAGATTGTCCCCACTAGAGAGAGACAGCAGGGATTCTACAGATTGTCCCAAATAGAGAGACAGCAGGGATTCTACAGATTGTCCCAAATAGAGAGAGACAGCAGGGATTCTACAGATTGTCCCCACTAGAGAGAGACAGCAGGGATTCTGTGGATTGTCCCAAATAGAGAGACAGCAGGGATTCTACAGATTGTCCCCACTAGAGAGAGACAACAGGAATTCTGTGGATTGTCCCCACTAAAGAGAGAAAACAGTGGGGAACATACCAGGACAGACCAGGATACAGACCGGTGTGTGTGTGTGTGTGTGTGTGTGTGTGTGTGTGTGTGTGTGTGTGTGTGTGTGTGAGTGTGTGTCTCTAGTAGACACAGAGGTCAGGGTGTGTGTGAGAGTGTTTTGCATGTATGTGTGTGTCTAGTAAACACAGAGGTCAGGGAATTTCATCTCGTAAACAGGAACAGAGCGGGTCGGGGTCTGGCCTTGGGAGGCGGAGCCAGAGGGACTGGGAGGCGGCCTGATTGTCAGCTCAAAGATCTGGTCCAGCTTACTCTGTAGCAGGGAGGACTGGAATACACACACACACACACACACACGCACACACGCACACACGCACACACGCACACACGCACACACACACACAGTTAATATTTGGTTCATGGGGGTACTTTCAACATTCAGATAGAGATATGAATTAGAGGTTAGAGGTCAAACAAATATAACAGGTGTAGACCTCACCGTGAATCACGTACAACAATACGTTTCAATAAGTATGAATGGTGAAAAAACTAACTCAAGGAAAATTAGTAACAACATAAAATAAGAATAACGAGGCTACATACGAGTGGTACCGGTACCGAGTCAATGTGCAGTGGTACAGGTCAGTTATGGTAATATGACCATGTAGGTAGTGGTACAGGTCAGTTATGGTAATATGACCATGTAGGTAGTGGTACAGGTCAGTTATGGTAATATGACCATGTAGGTAGTGGTACAGGTCAGTTATGGTAATATGACCATGTAGGTAGTGGTACAGTTCAGTTATGGTAATATGACCATGTAGGTAGTGGTACAGTTCAGTTATGGTAATATGACCATGTAGGTAGTGGTACAGTTCAGTTATGGTAATATGACCATGTAGGTAGTGGTACAGGTCAGCTAAGGTAATATGACCATGTAGGTAGTGGTACAGGTCAGTTATGGTAATATGACCATGTAGGTAGGGGTACAGGTTAGTCGAGGTAATATGACCTTGTTGGTAGGGGTACAGGTTAGTCGAGGTAATTGAGGTAATATGAGCATTTAGGTAGGGGTACAGGTTAGTCGAGGTAATTGAGGTAATATGACCATGTAGGTAGGGGTACAGGTCAGTTAAGGTAATATGACCATGTAGGTAGTGGTACAGTTCAGTTATGGTAATATGACCATGTAGGTAGGGGTACAGGTTAGTCGAGGTAATATGACCTTGTTGGTAGGGGTACAGGTCAGTTAAGGTAATATGACCATGTAGGTAGTGGTACAGTTCAGTTATGGTAATATGACCTTGTTGGTAGGGGTACAGGTCAGTTATGGTAATATGACCATGTAGGTAGTGGTACAGGTCAGTTATGGTAATATGACCTTGTTGGTAGGGGTACAGGTCAGTTATGGTAATATGACCATGTAGGTAGTGGTACAGGTCAGTTATGGTAATATGACCATGTAGGTAGGGGTACAGGTTAGTCGAGGTAATATGACCTTGTTGGTAGGGGTACAGGTTAGTCGAGGTAATTGAGGTAATATGACCATGTAGGTAGGGGTACAGGTCAGTTATGGTAATATGACCATGTAGGTAGGGGTACAGGTCAGTTATGGTAATATGACCATGTAGGTAGTGGTACAGTTCAGTTATGGTAATATGACCATGTAGGTAGTGGTACAGTTCAGTTATGGTAATATGACCATGTAGGTAGTGGTACAGTTCAGTTATGGTAATATGACCATGTAGGTAGTGGTACAGGTTAGTCGAGGTAATATGACCATGTAGGTAGTGGTACAGGTCAGTTATGGTAATATGACCATGTAGGTAGTGGTACAGTTCAGTTATGGTAATATGACCATGTAGGTAGTGGTACAGTTCAGTTATGGTAATATGACCATGTAGGTAGGGGTACAGGTCAGTTATGGTAATATGACCATGTAGGTAGGGGTACAGGTCAGTTATGGTAATATGACCATGTAGGTAGGGGTACAGGTCAGCTATGGTAATATGACCATGTAGGTAGTGGTACAGTTCAGTTATGGTAATATGACCATGTAGGTAGGGGTACAGGTCAGTTATGGTAATATGACCATGTAGGTAGTGGTACAGGTCAGTTATGGTAATATGACCATGTAGGTAGGGGTACAGGTTAGTCGAGGTAATATGACCATGTAGGTAGGGGTACAGTTCAGTTATGGTAATATGACCATGTAGGTAGGGGTACAGGTCAGTTATGGTAATATGACCATGTAGGTAGGGGTACAGGTTAGTCGAGGTAATTGAGGTAATATGACCATTTAGGTAGGGGTACAGGTTAGTCGAGGTAATTGAGGTAATATGACCATTTAGGTAGTGGTACAGGTCAGTTATGGTAATATGACCATGTAGGTAGTGGTACAGGTTAGTCGAGGTAATTGAGGTAATATGACCATTTAGGTAGGGGTACAGGTTAGTCGAGGTAATTGAGGTAATATGACCATTTAGGTAGTGGTACAGGTTAGTCGAGGTAATTGAGGTAATATGACCATTTAGGTAGGGGTACAGGTTAGTCGAGGTAATTGAGGTAATATGACCATTTAGGTAGTGGTACAGGTTAGTCGAGGTAATTGAGGTAATATGACCATTTAGGTAGGGGTACAGGTTAGTCGAGGTAATTGAGGTAATATGACCATTTAGGGAGGGGTACAGGTTAGTCGAGGTAATTGAGGTAATATTGAGGTGTGTGTGTGTGTGTGTGTGTGTGTGCGCGCGCGTGCGTGTGTGTGTGTAGAGTCCAGTGAGTGTACATCGAGCCTGTATAAGTTACTGAACGAAATTAAACGCAACATGGAACAATTTCTAAGATTTTTACTGAGTTACAGTTTCTATAAAGGAAATCAGTCAAAGTAAATAAATTCATTAGGTCCTGATCTATGGATTTAAACATGACTGGGAATACAGATATGCATCGGTTGGTCACAGATACCTTAAAATAAAAAGGTAGCGCCCGTCGATCAGAACACCAGTCAGTATCTGGTGTGACCCCCATTTGCCTCATGCAGCGCGACACATCTCCTTCACACAGAGTTGATCAGGCTGTTGATTGTGGCCTGTGGAATGTTGTTCCACTCCTCTTCAACGGCTGTGCGAAGTTGCTGGATATTGGCAGGAACTGGAACATGCTGTCGTACACGTCGATCCAGAGCATCCCAAACATGCTCAATCTGCGACATGTGTGATGAGTATGCAGGCCATGGAATAATATTTTCAGCTTCCAGGAATTGTGTACAGATCTTTGCGACATGGGACAGACCATTATCATGCTGAAACATGAGGTAATGGTGGTGGATGAATGGTACGACAAAGGTCCTCAGGATCTCATCACGGTCTCTCTGTGGATTCAAATTGCCATTGATAAAATGCAATTGATTTCGTTGTCTGTAGCTTATGCCTGCCTCATACCATAACCCCACCGCCACCATGGGGAACTCTGTTCACAACGTTGACATCAGCAAACCACTCGACCCACACGATGCCATACACGGATGTAGAGGTCCTGGGTTGGCATGGTTACACGTGGTCTGTGGTTGTGAGGCCAGTTGGACGTACTGTAAAAATCTCTAAAAAATTACGTTGGATTCAGTTTATGGTAGAGAAATTACTCAATAACGTTAAATTCTCCAGGCAAACAGCTCTGCTGTACAGTCCTGCGGTCAGCATGCCAATCGCACGCTTCTTCAAAACGTGTGACATCTGTGGCATTGACTTCAGTTTTCCTGCATTAAAATCCCCAGCTACTAGAAGCACTGCCTCTGGATCAGCATTTATTTGTGACAATAAATGCCTTAAACAGTTGTTGAATTACTGTCTTAGTGGTCGGTTTGTGGTGGTAAATAGACGAATACAAAAAATATAGATGAAATGATGGTGGAAACATGTACGAAAAAAGTTAAAAGTATATTTAAAAAAATAACACACACAAAATAGATTGGTCAGGAGCCCGGAAAACGGAGCCATTCTATTTCATTCTAGGTCAAGGGGTTAAATGTCAGGGGTCAAGACTCACCTTGGCCCCACAGTGGGCGGCAATCTCCTCGAAGGGGGCGGTCTGAAACCTCTCTACCACCAGTCTCCTCTTCTCCCTCTCCTGCTCTTCACCATTCACACTATCCACTGAGTGAGAGAGAGAGCAGAGGGTTATTGTCTTTCAAAACATCAGAAAACAATCATGTGTTTTGAAAGACAATATGCTTTGAAAGACAATTTGTTTTGAAAGACAATATGCTTTCAAAGACAGAGACAGAGATTAAAATATGCTTTTATCCAAAGCAATAAGAGATGTAGAATGCGACAATCTTACCGATGGCATTCTTCAGAGTCTCAAAGGTGATCTGTTCTGCTGGAGACTTCTGTGATCAACAAGGAGAGAGTTAGGCTGGGATTCAATCCGTGCACAACAAGGATAGTAGTGAGAGAGTTAGGCTGGGATTCAATCCGTGCACAACAAGGATAGTAGTGAGAGAGTTAGGCTGGGATTCAATCCGTGCACAACAAGGATAGTAGTGAGAGAGTTAGGCTGGGATTCAATCCGTGGACAACAAGGATAGTAATGAGAGAGTTAGGCTGGGATTCAATCCATGGACAACGGTAGTGAGAGAGTTAGGCCGGGATTCAATCCGTGGACAACAAGGATAGTAGTGAGAGAGTTCGGCTGGGATTCAATCCATGGACAACAAGGATAGTAATGAGAGAGTTCGGCTGGGATTCAATCCATGGACAACGGTAGTGAGAGAGTTAGGCCGGGATTCAATCCGTGCTAGGCTACAAACTCATAGCTATTCATTGCTCATGTTTTGGCGGTGTCGGAGGTGTAGATGTGTTCGAGCTGTCAAATCAAATTCCAACACCGGAATGTGTGATATAACCTACACCACACGATTAGGCTGATAAAAAAAATATATATTTTTCTTTTTTCTTCTTTTAATTTATTAATAAACATTTGAGTTGTCATAGACTTAGGAATTATAATACTAAAATGGACATGACGATATAAAAAGGTCAGACATTTTGTTAATGTACACACTGTATGTTTGTTACCTGGCTAGCCAGTCAATTTTAGAGGAATGGTTCCAGAACATTCCACTCAAACAATGCAGTTGTCACGTTCTGACCTTTATTTCCTTTGTTTTGTCTTTATTTAGTATGGTCAGGGCGTGAGTTGGATTGGCAGTCTATGTTTGTTTTTCTATGATTTGGGTATTTCTATGTTTCGGCCTAGTATGGTTCTCAATCAGAGGCGGGTGTCATTAGTTGTCTCTGATTGAGATTAATACTTAGGTAGCCTGGGTTTCACTGTGTGTTTGTGGGTGATTGTTCCTGTCTCTGCACCAGATAGGACTGTTTGGGGTTTTTCACAGTTCTTGTTTTTGTAGTCAGTTGTTCATGTGTACATTTACGTATTAAAAAGAACCATGGACACTTACCACGCCGCATGTTGGTCCTCTGATCCTTTTCGCCTCTCCTCTTCGGCAGAAGAGGAGGAAATCCCTTACAGCAGTCAATTTTAGAGGAATGGTTCCAGAACAATCCACTCAGACAATGCAGTCAATTTTAGAGGAATGGTTCCAGAACAATCCACTCAAACAATGCAGTCAATTTTAGAGGAATGGTTCCAGAACAATCCACTCAGACAATGCAGTCAATTTTAGAGGAATGGTTCCAGAACAATCCACTCAGACAATGCAGTCAATTTTAGAGGAATGGTTCCAGAACAATCCACTCAGACAATGCAGTCAATTTTAGAGGAATGGTTCCAGAACAATCCACTCAGACAATGCAGTCAATTTTAGAGGAATGGTTCCAGAACAATCCACTCAAACAATGCAGTCAATTTTAGAGGAATGGTTCCAGAACAATCCACTCAAACAATGCAGTCAATTTTAGAGGAATGGTTCCAGAACAATCCACTCAGACAATGCAGTCAATTTTAGAGGAATGGTTCCAGAACAATCCACTCAAACAATGCAGTCAATTTTAGAGGAATGGTTCCAGAACAATCCACTCAAACAATGCAGTCAATTTTAGAGGAATGGTTCCAGAACAATCCACTCAGACAATGCAGTCAATTTTAGAGGAATGGTTCCAGAACAATCCACTCAAACAATGCAGTCAATTTTAGAGGAATGGTTCCAGAACAATCCACTCAAACAATGCAGTCAATTTTAGAGGAATGGTTCCAGAACAATCCACTCAGACAATGCAGTCAATTTTATAGGAATGGTTCCAGAACAATCCACTCAAACAATGCAGTCAATTTTAGAGGAATGGTTCCAGAACAATCCACTCAAACAATGCAGTCAATTTTAGAGGAATGGTTCCAGAACAATCCACTCAAACAATGCAGTCAATTTTAGAGGAATGGTTCCAGA
Source organism: Oncorhynchus masou masou (assembly GCF_036934945.1). Taxonomy (NCBI): domain Eukaryota; kingdom Metazoa; phylum Chordata; class Actinopteri; order Salmoniformes; family Salmonidae; genus Oncorhynchus; species Oncorhynchus masou. Next base: position 52,758,492 of record NC_088232.1, read on the forward strand.
ACAATCCACTCAGACAATGCAGTCAATTTTAGAGGAATGGTTCCAGAACAATCCACTCAAACAATGCAGTCAGTTTTAGAGGAATGGTTCCAGAACAATCCACTCAAACAATGCAGTCAATTTTAGAGGAATGGTTCCAGAACAATCCACTCAAACAATGCAGTCAATTTTAGAGGAATGGTTCCAGAACATTCCACTCAGACAATGCAGTCAATTTTAGAGGAATGGTTCCAGAACATTCCACTCAGACAGTGCAGTCAATCCACAGCCGTACACTGACTGACATCGGTAGATGATAGGACAAGGAAGATATTGTATCTATATTGTATCTATAGCCAATCAGCATTCAGGGCTCAAACCACCCAGTTTATAATGTATAATAACACTCACGGCTGTCAGCCAATCAGCCTTCGGGGCTCAAAGCACCCAGTTTATAATATATAATAACACTCACGGCTGTCAGCCAATCAGCATTCAGGGCTCGAACCACCCAGTTTATAATGTATAATAACACTCATGGCTGTCAGCCAATCAGCATTCAGGGCTCGAACCACCCAGTTTATAATGTATAATAACACTCATGGCTGTCAGCCAATCAGCATTCAGGGCTCGAACCACCCAGTTTATAATGTATAATAACACTCATGGCTGTCAGCCAATCAGCATTCAGGGCTCGAACCACCCAGTTTATAATGTATAATAACACTCACGGCTGTCAGCCAATCAGCCTTCGGGGCTCAAAGCACCCAGTTTATAATATATAATAACACTCACGGCTGTCAGCCAATCAGCATTCAGGGCTCGAACCACCCAGTTTATAATGTATAATAACACTCATGGCTGTCAGCCAATCAGCATTCAGGGCTCGAACCACCCAGTTTATAATGTATAATAACACTCATGGCTGTCAGCCAATCAGCATTCAGGGCTCGAACCACCCAGTTTATAATGTATAATAACACTCATGGCTGTCAGCCAATCAGCATTCAGGGCTCGAACCACCCAGTTTATAATGTATAATAACACTCATGGCTGTCAGCCAATCAGCATTCAGGGCTCGAACCACCCAGTTTATAATGTATAATAACACTCACGGCTGTCAGCCAATCAGCCTTCGGGGCTCAAAGCACCCAGTTTATAATATATAATAACACTCACGGCTGTCAGCCAATCAGCATTCAGGGCTCGAACCACCCAGTTTATAATGTATAATAACACTCATGGCTGTCAGCCAATCAGCATTCAGGGCTCGAACCACCCAGTTTATAATGTATAATAACACTCATGGCTGTCAGCCAATCAGCATTCAGGGCTCGAACCACCCAGTTTATAATGTATAATAACACTCATGGCTGTCAGCCAATCAGCATTCAGGGCTCGAACCACCCAGTTTATAATGTATAATAACACTCACGGCTGTCAGCCAATCAGCCTTCGGGGCTCAAAGCACCCAGTTTATAATATATAATAACACTCACGGCTGTCAGCCAATCAGCATTCAGGGCTCGAACTACGCAGTTTATAATATAATAACACTCACGGTTTTCCAAGAATTGAGACATTTACAGTCTGTTTACATCTACGTTGTATAAAACCTGTGTAAACTACGGTACATAACAATATATTAGGTTGACAGTAATTCTATTTGACTGACACATCACATGCCTTACTTATTGTCTCTCCATTCATTCCAATTAGACTGGTTTGGATTTCTCCCTGACCAAGATGGCTGCCATTTTCACTCAGTTCTGGAACTTTGAGGGTTTATGACATCAGCAGCAGTAGAAATGTATTTCTAAACGTTTGGATTATAAGGATGACCAATCCTGTGGGGTTCTATCCTGCCCCTGTCTGGGGGTATCATCGGATGGGGCCACAGTGTCTCCTGACCCTTCCTGTGGGGTTATATCCAGCCTGTGTTGCCCTGTCTGGGGGTATCATCAGATGGGGCCACAGTGTCTCCTGACCCCTCCTGTGGGGTTCTATCCTGCCCCTGTCTGGGGGTATCATCGGATGGGGCCACAGTGTCTCCTGACCCCTCCTGTGGGGTTATATCCAGCCTGTGTTGCCCTGTCTGGGGGTATCATCGGATGGGGCCACAGTGTCTCCTGACCCCTCCTGTGGGGTTATATCCTGCCCCTGTCTGGGGGTATCATCGGATGGGGCCACAGTGTCTCCTGACCCCTCCTGTGGGGTTATATCCTGCCCCTGTCTGGGGGTATCATCGGATGGGGCCACAGTGTCTCCCGACCCCTCCTGTCTCAGCCTCCAGTATTTATGCTGCAGTAGTTTGTGTTGGGGGGCTAGGGTCAGTTTGTTATATCTGGAGTACTTCTCCTGTCCTATTCGATGTCCTGTGCGAATTTATGTATGCTCTCTCTAATTCTCTCTTTCTTTCTCTCTCTCGGAGGACCTGAGCCCTAGGACCATGCCTCAGGACTACCTGGCATGATGACTCCCTGCTGTCCCCAGTCCACCTGGCCGTGCTGCTGCTCAAGTTTCAACTGTTCTGCCTTATTATTATTTGACCATGATGGTCATTTATGAACATTTGAACATCTTGGCCATGTTCTGTTATAATCTTCACCCGGCACAGCCAGAAGAGGACTGGCCACTCCTCAGAGACTGGTTCCTCTCTAGGTTTCTTCCTAGGTTTTGGCCTTTCTAGGGAGTTTTTCCTAGCCACCGTGCTTCTACACCTGCATTGCTTGCTGTGTGGGGGTTTTAGTCTGGGTTTCTGTACAGCACTTTGAGATATCAGCTGATGTACGAAGGGCTATATAAATACATTTGATTTGATGGCTGTGGTTTTGTAACAGTGACCCCGTGCAGGCCTAACGCAGATCCACCTCTGACACTGCCTAAACAAAAGCAATGAAAAGCTATGCAAATTGTCAGCTCACGCGTGATACCACTGATCTGATTGAATCCTGGCCTCAAGAGAGAACACACACACACACACAGTCTACCTGTTCTCTCTCTGGGCTATATCGTGGTTCCATGTCCATCTGAAGAGAGATGGTGTCTCCTATACTTTTCCTCTTCGACAGGCGATCCTCATCTACAACACATAGACACATAGTGCAGTCTGCTACGGTGTGACATACTGCTGTCTGCTACGGTGTGATACATACTGCTGTCTGCTACAGTGTGACATACTGCTGTCTGCTACAGTGTGATACATACTGCTGTCTGCTACAGTGTGACATACTGCTGTCTGCTAAAGTGTGACATACTGCAGTCTGCTACGGTGTGACATACTGCTGTCTGCTACAGTGTGACATACTGCTGTCTGCTACAGTGTGACATGCAGCTGTCTGCTACAGTGTGATACATACTGCTGTCTGCTGCAGTGTGACATACTGCTGTCTGCTACAGTGTGACATACTGCTGTCTGCTACGGTGTGACATACTGCTATCTGCTACGGTGTGACATACTGCTGTCTGCTACGGTGTGACATACTGCTGTCTGCTACAGTGTGACATACTGCTGTCTGCTACAGTGTGATACATACTGCTGTCTGCTACGGTGTGACATACTGCTGTCTGCTACGGTGTGACATACTGCTGTCTGCTACAGTGTGACATACTGCTGTCTGCTACAGTGTGACATACTGCTGTCTGCTACGGTGTGACATACTGCTGTCTGCTACAGTGTGACATACTGCTGTCTGCTACAGTGTGACATACTGCTGTCTGCTACGGTGTGACATACTGCTGTCTGCTACAGTGTGATACATACTGCTGTCTGCTACAGTGTGATACATACTGCTGTCTGCTACAGTGTGACATACTGCTGTCTGCTACAGTGTGATACATACTGCTGTCTGCTACAGTGTGATACATACTGCTGTCTGCTACAGTGTGACATACTGCTGTCTGCTACAGTGTGACATACTGCTGTCTGCTACAGTGTGACATACTGCTGTCTGCTACAGTGTGACATACTGCTGTCTGCTACAGTGTGATACATACTGCTGTCTGCTACAGTGTGATACATACTGCTGTCTGCTACAGTGTGACATACTGCTGTCTGCTACAGTGTGACATACTGCTGTCTGCTACAGTGTGACATACTGCTGTCTGCTACAGTGTGACATACTGCTGTCTGCTACAGTGTGACATACTGCTGTCTGCTACAGTGTGATACATACTGCTGTCTGCTACAGTGTGATACATACTGCTGTCTGCTACAGTGTGATACATACTGCTGTCTGCTACAGTGTGACATACTGCTTTCTGCTATGGTGTGACATACTGCAGTCTGCTACAGAGTGTGTGTGTGTGTGTGTGTGTGTGTGTGTGTGTGTGTGTGTGTGTGTGTGTGTGTGTGTGTGTGTGTGTGTGTGTGTGTGTGTGTGTGTGTGTGTGTGTGTGTGTGTACCTGTGATCTGGGGTGTGAACGGTGTGTTCAGGATGTCTATGTTGTAGCCACTTCCTCCCAGCACCTCAGCGATCTGAAACTGCTGGAACAAAACCTCTCCCTCCACTCGCTCTAGAGACTCTGGAACTCTGGGAACACACATTATCATTAGCATTAGCGTTACCATTAGCATTATGATTAGCATTATCATTAGCGTTAGCGTTATCATTAGCGTTAGCGTTATCATTAGCGTTAGCGTTATCATTAGCAGTAGCAGCCTGGGCATTTATATTAAATCACTGGACAGAACAGGCATTCTTTAGAGACAGATTTCTATTTTCTTAACAAACACAGCTTTTGATCATTTGCTTAATTCCAGCATTCACTTCCAGTATTTTAATACATTTCCTGCACTAATGTGTTATAATTTACACACTGTTCTTGTGTCTTAGTG
>NC_088232.1:52773308-52775808 GCF_036934945.1 Oncorhynchus masou masou
AACAGGACAATGACAGGCTATGTCTCCCTCTAGTGGCCATTATACACAACAACAGGACAATGACAGGCTCTGTCTCCCTCTAGTGGCCATTATACACAATAACAGGACAATGACAGGCTGTGTCTTCCTCTCCCTCCCTTCGTAATCGCTCCACTTTCACCCCAGCTGCCAAACTAACCCTGATTCAGATGACCATCCTACCCATGCCAGATTACGGAGACATAATTCATAGATCGGCAGGTAAGGGTGCTCTCGAGCGGCTAGATGTTCTTTACCATTTGGCCATCAGATTTTCCCCCAATGCTCCTTATAGGACACATCACTGCACTCTATACTCCTCTGTAAACTGGTCGTCTCTGTATACCCGTCGCAAGACCCACTGGTTGATGCTTATTTATAAAACCCACTTAGGCCTCACTCCCCGCTACCTGAGATATCTACTGCAGCCCTCATCCTCCACATACAACACCCGTTCTGCCAGTCACATTCTATTAAAGGTCCCCAAAGCACACAAATCCCTGGGTCGCTCCTCTTTTCACTTCTCTGCAGCTAGCGACTGGAACGAGCTGCAACAAACACTCAAACTGAACAGTTTTATCTCAATCTCTTCATTCAAAGACTCAATCATGGACACTCTTACTGACAGTTGTGGCTGCTTTGAGTGATGTATTGTTGTTTCTAACTTCTTACCCTTTGTGCTGTTGTCTGTGCCCAAGAATGTTTGTACCATGTTTTGTTCTGCTACCATGTTGTGTTGCTACCATGTTGTTGTCATGTTGTGTTGCTACCGTGTTGTTGGCATGTGTCTTAGGTCTCTCTTTATGTAGTGTTGTGGCGTCTCTCTTGTCGTGATGTTTTGTCCTATATTTTAATTTTAATCAGAGTCCTCGTCCCCACAGGAGACCTTTTGCCTTCTGGTAGGACATCATGATGGATAAGAACTTAACTGTCTAGTTAAATAAAGGTTCAATAAAATCACCACACAGCCTTCTGGTAGGACATCATGATGGTGTCATGTCTTATTATGTCTGTTCCTGTCCTTTCTCTTCACTCTGTCTCTCTCTGCTGGTCTTATTAGGTTACCTTCTCTTTCTCTCCTTCTCCAGCTGTTCCTCATCTCCCCTAACTAGCTCATTCACCCTTTCCCCACCTGTTCCCTTTTTTCCCTCTGATTAGGTCTCTATTTCTCTCTCTGTTCCTGCTACTTTCGGTGTCAGATTCTCGTTTGTGTTTCTCATGCCAGAAGCAAGCTATCGTCTCGTTTGCTTCCACCTAGTCCTATCCTGTCGGAGTCTGCCTGGCAGGTGCATCCTGCACTCTACTAACTATCTTTTGTTTGCACCGTGTCCAGTTCATCATATGCTACGTGTGATCAGCTACCACCGTTCCTCTGTGACCCGCACCGACCCAGAGCGACCTGCAGCCTGTCGCCGCTACCCAGCTATTCATCAGAGGGACTTTATGTTTCATTTGTCACCCTCTCTGCGGGTATTCTATTGTGCCATTGACAACGTCGGAAGAGGATCTATGCCATTCCTGTTTTTTCATTAAAAGAACTCTGTTTCTGTTAAAACCGCTTTTGGGTCTTCACTCAAGTACATAACAGATGGATAAGAACTTAACTGTCTAGTTAAATAAAGGTTCAATAAAATCACCACACAGCCTTCTGGTAGGACATCATGATGGATAAGAACTTAACTGTCTAGTTAAATAAAGGTTCAATAAAAATCACCACACAGCCTTCTGGTTTTAAGATGCGTTTCATCGTTGACGTTGTAAACCAACCTGACGATACAATCCTCTCAGATCTCAATGGGAGCCTAGAAAACGATGGTTATGGGTCAATTTGGGATCGGGGGCTTTCGTATAGTACAGGGTCTCTCATCCCCCTCAAAAAAAACACACACACACACACACACACACGCACTCACCCACAGAGCCACTGGCCTCAATGACAGCAGCCTCAGAGAGGACCTCCACTATCCCAGCACGCACTGTGGCTGAACTCTTACTGTTGGCATCTAGATGACCCAGCAGCTGCTGAATAACCAGGTGAGAATGCTGTGACTAGAGAGAGGAGTGGAGGAGAGAGGAGAGGAGAGGAGACAGGAGAGGAGACGAGACAGGACAGGAGAGGAGACGAGACAGGACAGGAGAGGAGACAGGACAGGAGAGGAGACAGGAGAGGAGACAGGAGAGGAGTGGAGGAGAGAGGAGACAGGAGAGGAGACAGGAGAGGAGAGGAGACAGGAGAGGAGTGGAGGAGAGGAGAGGAGACAGGAGAAGAGACAGGAGAGGAGAGGAGACGAGACAGGACAGGAGAGGAGACAGGACACGAGAGGAGAGCCGATGAGACAGGAGAGGAGAGGAGACAGGAGAGGAGATGGGACAGGACAGGAGAGGAGACGGGAGAGGAGAGCAGAGGAGACAGGAGAGGAGAGGAGACAGGAGAGGAGATGGGACAGGACAGGAGAGGAGAGCAGAGGAGACAGGAGAGGAG
>NC_088232.1:52780808-52790808 GCF_036934945.1 Oncorhynchus masou masou
GGACAGATACAGGCTGAACATACATAGGACAGATACAGGCTGAACAGTGGGACATAGGACAGATACAGGCTGAACAGTGGACATAGGACAGATACAGGCTGAACAGTGGGACATGGGACAGATACAGGCTGAACAGTGGGACATGGGACAGATACAGGCTGAACAGTGGGCATGGGACAGATACAGGCTAAACAGTGGACATGGGACAGATACAGGCTGAACAGTGGGACATAGGACAGATACAGGCTGAACATACATAGGACAGATACAGGCTGAACAGTGGGACATAGGACAGATACAGGCTGAACAGTGGACATAGGACAGATACAGGCTGAACATACATAGGACAGATACAGGCTGAACAGTGGGACATAGGACAGATACAGGCTGAACAGTGGGACATAGGACAGATACAGGCTGAACAGTGGGACATAGGACAGATACAGGCTGAACATACATAGGACAGATACAGGCTGAACAGTGGGACATAGGACAGATACAGGCTGAACAGTGGACATAGGACAGATACAGGCTGAACAGTGGGACATAGGACAGATACAGGCTGAACAGTGGGACATAGGACAGATACAGGCTGAACAGTGGGAAATAGGACAGATACAGGCTGAACAGTGGACATAGGACAGATACAGGCTGAACAGTGGACATAGGACAGATACAGGCTGAACAGTGGGACATAGGACATATACAGGCTGAACAGTGGGACATAGGACAGATACAGGCTGAACAGTGGACATAGGACAGATACAGGCTGAACATACATAGGACAGATACAGGCTGAACAGTGGGACATGGGACAGATACAGGCTGAACAGTGGGACATAGGACAGATACAGGCTGAACAGTGGACATAGGACAGATACAGGCTGAACAGTGGACATAGGACAGATACAGGCTGAACAGTGGACATAGGACAGGTACAGGCTGAACAGTGGGACATGGGACAGATACAGGCTGAACAGTGGGACATAGGACAGATACAGGCTGAACAGTGGGACATAGGACAGATACAGGTTGAACAGTGGGACATAGGACAGATACAGGCTGAACATACATAGGACAGATACAGGCTGGACAGTGGGACATAGGACAGATACAGGCTGAACATACATAGGACAGATACAGAATGGACAGTGGGACATAGGACAGATACAGGCTGAACAGTGGGACATAGGACAGATACAGGCTGAACATACATAGGACAGATACAGGCTGAACAGTGGACATAGGACAGATACAGGCTGAACAGTGGACATAGGGCAGATACAGGCTGAACAGTGGACATGGGACAGATACAGGCTGAACAGTGGGACATAGGACAGATACAGGCTAAACATACATAGGACAGATACAGGCTAAACAGTGGGACATGGGACAGATACAGGCTGAACATACATAGGACAGATACAGGCTGAACAGTGGGACATAGGACAGATACAGGCTGAACAGTGGGACATAGGACAGATACAGGCTGAACAGTGGGACATAGGACAGATACAGGCTGAACAGTAGGACATAGGACAGATACAGGCTAAACAGTGGACATAGGACAGATACAGGCTGAACAGTAGGACATAGGACAGATACAGGCTGAGCAGTGGACATAGGACAGATACAGGCTGAACAGTGGACATAGGACAGATACAGGCTGAACAGTGGGACATAGGACAGATACAGGCTGAACAGTGGGACATAGGACAGATACAGGCTGAACAGTGGACATAGGACAGATACAGGCTGAACAGTGGACATAGGACAGATACAGGCTGAGCAGTGGACATAGGACAGATACAGGCTGAACAGTGGACATAGGACAGATACAGGCTGAACAGTGGACATAGGACAGATACAGGCTGAACAGTGGGACATAGGACAGATACAGGCTGAACAGTGGGACATAGGACAGATACAGGCTGAACAGTGGACATAGGACAGATACAGGCTGAACATACATAGGACAGATATAGGCTGGACAGTGGGACATAGGACAGATACAGGCTGAACAGTGGGACATAGGACAGATACAGGCTGAACAGTGGGACATAGGACAGATACAGGCTGAACAGTGGGACTTAGGACAGATACAGGCTGAACAGTGGGACATAGGACAGATATAGGCTGGACAGTGGGACATAGGACAGATACAGGCTGAACAGTGGGACATAGGACAGATACAGGCTGGACAGTGGGACATAGGACAGATACAGGCTGAACAGTGGGACATAGGACAGATACAGGCTGAACAGTGGACATAGGACAGATACAGGCTGAACATACATAGGACAGATACAGGCTGGACAGTGGGACATAGGACAGATACAGGCTGAACAGTGGGACATAGGACAGATACAGGCTGAACAGTGGGACATAGGACAGATACAGGCTGAACAGTGGGACATAGGACAGATACAGGCTGAACAGTGGGACATAGGACAGATACAGGCTGAACAGTGGGACATAACACAGATACAGGCTGAACAGTGGGACATAGGACAGATAGAGGCTGAACAGTGGACATAGGACAGATACAGGCTGAACAGTGGGACATAGGACAGATACAGGCTGAACAGTGGGACATAGGACAGATACAGGCTGAACAGTGGACATAGGACAGATACAGGCTGAACCGTGGGACTTAGGACAGATACAGGCTGAACAGTGGGACATAGGACAGATACAGGCTGAACAGTACATACAGGCTGAACAGTGGACATAGGACAGATACAGGCTGAACAGTGGGACTTAGGACAGATACAGGCTGAACAGTGGGACATAGGACAGATACAGGCTGAACAGTGGGACATAGGACAGATACAGGCTGAACAGTGGACATACAGGCTGAACAGTGGACATAGGACAGATACAGGCTGAACATACATAGGACAGATACAGGATGAACAGTGGGACATAGGACAGATACAGGCTGAACAGTGGGACATAGGACAGATACAGGCTGAACATACATAGGACAGATACAGGCTGGACAGTTGGACATAGGACAGATACAGGCTGAACAGTGGGACATAGGACAGATACAGGCTGAACAGTGGGACATAGGACAGATACAGGCTGAACAGTGGACATACAGGCTGAACAGTGGACATAGGACAGATACAGGCTGAACAGTGGGACTTAGGACAGATACAGGCTGAACAGTGGGACATAGGACAGATACAGGCTGAACAGTGGGACATAGGACAGATACAGGCTGAACAGTGGACATACAGGCTGAACAGTGGACATAGGACAGATACAGGCTGAACATACATAGGACAGATACAGGATGAACAGTGGGACATAGGACAGATACAGGCTGAACAGTGGGACATAGGACAGATACAGGCTGAACATACATAGGACAGATACAGGCTGGACAGTTGGACATAGGACAGATACAGGCTGAACAGTGGGACATAGGACAGATACAGGCTGAACATACATAGGACAGATACAGGCTGAACAGTGGGACATAGGACAGATACAGGCTGAACAGTGGGACATAGGACAGATACAGGCTGAACAGTGGACATAGGACAGATACAGGCTGGACAGTTGGACATAGGACAGATAGAGGCTGGACAGTTGGACATAGGACAGATACAGGCTGGACAGTGGGACATAGGACAGATACAGGCTGAACAGTGGGACATAGGACAGATACAGGTTGAACAGTGGTACATAGGACAGATACAGGCTGAACATACATAGGACAGATACAGGCTGAACAGTGGGACATAGGACAGATACAGGCTGAACAGTGGGACATAGGACAGATACAGGCTGAACAGTGGTACATAGGACAGATACAGGCTGAACATACATAGGACAGATACAGGCTGAACAGTGGACATAGGACAGATACAGGCTGAACAGTAGGACATAGGACAGATACAGGCTGAACAGTGGGACATAGGACAGATACAGGCTGAACAGTGGGACATAGGACAGATACAGGCTGAACAGTGGGACATAGGACAGATACAGGCTGACCATACATAGGACAGATACAGGCTGACCATACATAGGACAGATACAGGCTAAACAGTGGGACATAGGACAGATACAGGCTAAACAGTGGGACATAGGACAGATACAGGCTGACCATACATAGGACAGATACAGGCTGAACAGTGGACATAGGACAGATACAGGCTGAACAGTAGGACATAGGACAGATACAGGCTGAATATACATAGGACAGATACAGGCTGAACAGTGGGACATAGGACAGATACAGGCTGAACAGTGGGACATAGGACAGATACAGGCTGAACAGTGGGACATAACACAGATACAGGCTGAACAGTGGACATAGGACAGATACAGGCTGAACAGTAGGACATAGGACAGATACAGGCTAAACAGTGGACATAGGACAGATACAGGCTGAACAGTGGACATAGGACAGATACAGGCTGAACAGTGGACATAGGACAGATACAGGCTGAACATACAAAGGACAGATACAGGCTGAACAGTGGGACATAGGACAGATACAGGCTGAACAGTGGACATAGGACAGATACAGGCTGAACAGTGGACATAGGACAGATACAGGCTGAACAGTGGGACATAGGACAGATACAGGCTGAACAGTGGACATAGGACAGATACAGGCTGAACATACATAGGACAGATACAGGCTGAACAGTGGGACATGGGACAGATACAGGCTGAACAGTGGGACATAGGACAGATACAGGCTGAACAGTGGGACATAGGACAGATACAGGCTGAACAGTGGGACATAGGACAGATACAGACTGAACAGTGGGACATAGGACAGATACAGGCTGAACAGTGGACATAGGACAGGTACAGGCTGAACAGTGGGACATGGGACAGATACAGGCTGAACAGTGGACATAGGACAGGTACAGGCTGAACAGTGGGACTTAGGACAGATACAGGCTGAACAGTGGGACATAGGACAGATACAGGCTGGACAGTTGGACATAGGACAGATACAGGCTGGACAGTGGGACATAGGACAGATACAGGCTGAACAGTGGGACATAGGACAGATACAGGTTGAACAGTGGTACATAGGACAGATACAGGCTGAACAGTGGACATAGGACAGATACAGGCTGAGCAGTGGACATAGGACAGATACAGGCTGAACAGTGGACATAGGACAGATACAGGCTGAACAGTGGGACATAGGACAGATACAGGCTGAACAGTGGGACATAGGACAGATACAGGCTGAACAGTGGACATAGGACAGATACAGGCTGAACAGTGGACATAGGACAGATACAGGCTGAGCAGTGGACATAGGACAGATACAGGCTGAACAGTGGACATAGGACAGATACAGGCTGAACAGTGGACATAGGACAGATACAGGCTGAACAGTGGGACATAGGACAGATACAGGCTGAACAGTGGGACATAGGACAGATACAGGCTGAACAGTGGACATAGGACAGATACAGGCTGAACATACATAGGACAGATATAGGCTGGACAGTGGGACATAGGACAGATACAGGCTGAACAGTGGGACATAGGACAGATACAGGCTGAACAGTGGGACATAGGACAGATACAGGCTGAACAGTGGGACTTAGGACAGATACAGGCTGAACAGTGGGACATAGGACAGATATAGGCTGGACAGTGGGACATAGGACAGATACAGGCTGAACAGTGGGACATAGGACAGATACAGGCTGGACAGTGGGACATAGGACAGATACAGGCTGAACAGTGGGACATAGGACAGATACAGGCTGAACAGTGGACATAGGACAGATACAGGCTGAACATACATAGGACAGATACAGGCTGGACAGTGGGACATAGGACAGATACAGGCTGAACAGTGGGACATAGGACAGATACAGGCTGAACAGTGGGACATAGGACAGATACAGGCTGAACAGTGGGACATAGGACAGATACAGGCTGAACAGTGGGACATAGGACAGATACAGGCTGAACAGTGGGACATAACACAGATACAGGCTGAACAGTGGGACATAGGACAGATAGAGGCTGAACAGTGGACATAGGACAGATACAGGCTGAACAGTGGGACATAGGACAGATACAGGCTGAACAGTGGGACATAGGACAGATACAGGCTGAACAGTGGACATAGGACAGATACAGGCTGAACCGTGGGACTTAGGACAGATACAGGCTGAACAGTGGGACATAGGACAGATACAGGCTGAACAGTACATACAGGCTGAACAGTGGACATAGGACAGATACAGGCTGAACAGTGGGACTTAGGACAGATACAGGCTGAACAGTGGGACATAGGACAGATACAGGCTGAACAGTGGGACATAGGACAGATACAGGCTGAACAGTGGACATACAGGCTGAACAGTGGACATAGGACAGATACAGGCTGAACATACATAGGACAGATACAGGATGAACAGTGGGACATAGGACAGATACAGGCTGAACAGTGGGACATAGGACAGATACAGGCTGAACATACATAGGACAGATACAGGCTGGACAGTTGGACATAGGACAGATACAGGCTGAACAGTGGGACATAGGACAGATACAGGCTGAACAGTGGGACATAGGACAGATACAGGCTGAACAGTGGACATACAGGCTGAACAGTGGACATAGGACAGATACAGGCTGAACAGTGGGACTTAGGACAGATACAGGCTGAACAGTGGGACATAGGACAGATACAGGCTGAACAGTGGGACATAGGACAGATACAGGCTGAACAGTGGACATACAGGCTGAACAGTGGACATAGGACAGATACAGGCTGAACATACATAGGACAGATACAGGATGAACAGTGGGACATAGGACAGATACAGGCTGAACAGTGGGACATAGGACAGATACAGGCTGAACATACATAGGACAGATACAGGCTGGACAGTTGGACATAGGACAGATACAGGCTGAACAGTGGGACATAGGACAGATACAGGCTGAACATACATAGGACAGATACAGGCTGGACAGTTGGACATAGGACAGATACAGGCTGGACAGTGGGACATAGGACAGATACAGGCTGAACAGTGGACATAGGACAGATACAGGCTGGACAGTTGGACATAGGACAGATAGAGGCTGGACAGTTGGACATAGGACAGATACAGGCTGGACAGTGGGACATAGGACAGATACAGGCTGAACAGTGGGACATAGGACAGATACAGGTTGAACAGTGGTACATAGGACAGATACAGGCTGAACATACATAGGACAGATACAGGCTGAACAGTGGGACATAGGACAGATACAGGCTGAACAGTGGGACATAGGACAGATACAGGCTGAACAGTGGTACATAGGACAGATACAGGCTGAACATACATAGGACAGATACAGGCTGAACAGTGGACATAGGACAGATACAGGCTGAACAGTAGGACATAGGACAGATACAGGCTGAACAGTGGGACATAGGACAGATACAGGCTGAACAGTGGGACATAGGACAGATACAGGCTGAACAGTGGGACATAGGACAGATACAGGCTGACCATACATAGGACAGATACAGGCTGACCATACATAGGACAGATACAGGCTAAACAGTGGGACATAGGACAGATACAGGCTAAACAGTGGGACATAGGACAGATACAGGCTGACCATACATAGGACAGATACAGGCTGAACAGTGGACATAGGACAGATACAGGCTGAACAGTAGGACATAGGACAGATACAGGCTGAACATACATAGGACAGATACAGGCTGAACAGTGGGACATAGGACAGATACAGGCTGAACAGTGGGACATAGGACAGATACAGGCTGAACAGTGGGACATAACACAGATACAGGCTGAACAGTGGACATAGGACAGATACAGGCTGAACAGTAGGACATAGGACAGATACAGGCTAAACAGTGGACATAGGACAGATACAGGCTGAACAGTGGACATAGGACAGATACAGGCTGAACAGTGGACATAGGACAGATACAGGCTGAACATACATAGGACAGATACAGGCTGAACAGTGGGACATAGGACAGATACAGGCTGAACAGTGGACATAGGACAGATACAGGCTGAACAGTGGACATAGGACAGATACAGGCTGAACAGTGGGACATAGGACAGATACAGGCTGAACAGTGGACATAGGACAGATACAGGCTGAACATACATAGGACAGATACAGGCTGAACAGTGGGACATGGGACAGATACAGGCTGAACAGTGGGACATAGGACAGATACAGGCTGAACAGTGGGACATAGGACAGATACAGGCTGAACAGTGGGACATAGGACAGATACAGACTGAACAGTGGGACATAGGACAGATACAGGCTGAACAGTGGACATAGGACAGGTACAGGCTGAACAGTGGGACATGGGACAGATACAGGCTGAACAGTGGACATAGGACAGGTACAGGCTGAACAGTGGGACTTAGGACAGATACAGGCTGAACAGTGGGACATAGGACAGATACAGGCTGAACAGTGGGACATAGGACAGATACAGGTTGAACAGTGGGACATAGGACAGATACAGGCTGAACATACATAGGACAGATACAGGCTGGACAGTGGGACATAGGACAGATACAGGCTGAACATACATAGGACAGATACAGGCTGAACAGTGGGACATAGGACAGATACAGGCTGAACAGTGGGACATAGGACAGATACAGGTTGAACAGTGGGACATAGGACAGATACAGGCTGAACATACATAGGACAGATACAGGCTGGACAGTGGGACATAGGACAGATACAGGCTGAACATACATAGGACAGATACAGAATGGACAGTGGGACATAGGACAGATACAGGCTGAACAGTGGGACATAGGACAGATACAGGCTGAACATACATAGGACAGATACAGGCTGAACAGTGGACATAGGACAGATACAGGCTGAACAGTGGGACATAGGACAGATACAGGCTGAACATACATAGGACAGATACAGGCTGAACAGTGGGACATAGGACAGATACAGGCTGAACAGTGGGACATAGGACAGATACAGGCTGAACAGTGGACATAGGACAGATACAGGCTGAACAGTGGGACATAGGACAGATACAGGCTGAACAGTGGACATAGGGCAGATACAGGCTGAACAGTGGACATGGGACAGATACAGGCTGAACAGTGGGACATAGGACAGATACAGGCTGAACAGTGGACATGGGACAGATACAGGCTGAACAGTGGGACATAGGACAGATACAGGCTGAACATACATAGGACAGATACAGGCTGAACAGTGGACATAGGACAGATACAGGCTGAACATACATAGGACAGATACAGGCTGAACAGTGGGACATGGGACAGATACAGGCTGAACAGTGGACATAGGACAGATACAGGCTGAACAGTGGGACATAGGACAGATACAGGCTGAACAGTGGGACATAGGACAGATACAGGCTGAACAGTGGACATAGGACAGATACAGGCTGAACATACATAGGACAGATACAGGCTGAACAGTGGGACATGGGACAGATACAGGCTGAACAGTGGACATAGGACAGATACAGGCTGAACAGTGGGACATAGGACAGATACAGGCTGATCAGTGGGACATAGGACAGATACAGGCTGAACGGTGGGACATAGGACAGATACAGGCTGAACAGTGGGACATAGGACAGATACAGGCTGAACAGTGGGGCATAGGACCAGGCTGAACAGTGGACATAGGACAGATACAGGCTGAACAGTGGGACATAGGACAGATACAGGCTGAACAGTGGGACATAGGACAGATACAGGCTGAACGGTGGGACATAGGACAGATACAGGCTGAACAGTGGACATAGGACAGATACAGGCTGAACAGTGGGACATAGGACAGATACAGGCTGAACAGTGGACATAGGACAGATACAGGCTGAACAGTGGGACATAGGACAGATACAGGCTGAACAGTGGGACATAGGACAGATACAGGCTGAACAGTGGGGCATAGGACCAGGCTGAACAGTGGACATAGGACAGATACAGGCTGAACAGTG
>NC_088232.1:52793308-52800808 GCF_036934945.1 Oncorhynchus masou masou
GGAGGGTTATATTATCTTCATCCATATCTATTGTCTTATATTCTCCTACATTAATTTCACATATCCACAAACTTCAAAGTGTTTCCTTTCAAATGGTACCAATAATATACATATCCTTGCTTCAGGTCCTGAGCTAAAAGGCAGTTAGATTTGGGTACGCCATTTCAGGCGAAAATCGAAAAGAAGGGTACGATCCTTGAGAGGTTTTAAACAAACACATGTCTGTCATTGAACAACCCCATGAATTACATATATATCTACAGAATTACACACAGAACATATCATAGGATCTATATATACATATACAACTCTAGAATTATATATATTGAACAACCCCATGAATTACATATATATCTACAGAATTACACACAGAACATATCATAGGATCTATATATACATATACAACTCTAGAATTATATATATTGAACAACCCCATGAATTACATATATATCTACAGAATTACACACACAGAACATATCATAGGATCTATATATACATATACAACTCTAGAATTATATATAGAACATATCATAGGATCTCTATATACATATACAACTATAGAATTATATGTAGAACATATCATAGGATGGCTATATACATGTACAACTATAGAATTATATATAGAACATATCATAGGATCTCTATATACATATACAACAATATAATTATATATAGAACATATCATAGGATCTCTATATACATATACAACAATAGAATTATATATAGAACATATCATAGGATCTCTATATACATATACAACTCTAGAATTATATATAGAACATATCATTGTCACGCCTTGGTCATTGTATTTTGTGTTTTCGTTATATATTTGGTTAGGCCAGGGTGTGACATGGGTTTATGTATTGTATTTTCGTATTGGGGTTTGTAGTATTTGGGATTGCGGCTGAGTAGGGGTGTTGTTATAGGCTTGGCTGCCTGAGGCGGTTCTCAATCAGAGTCAGGTGATTCTCGTTGTCTCTGATTGGGAACCGTATTTAGGTAGCCTGGGTTTCACTTTGTATTTCGTGGGTGATTGTTCCTGTCTCTGTGCAGTGTTCACCAGATAGGCTGTAATAGGTTTCACGTTCCGTTTTGTTGTTTTGTATTTGTATTCAGTTATTTCATGTACCACGATTGTTTCATTAAAAACACGAGTAACCAACACGCTGCATTTCGGTCCGACTTTCTTGCGACAAACGAAGAACGCCGTTACAGAATCACCCACCACACACGGACCGAGCAGCGTGTCAACAGGCAGGAGCAGCACAAAGAGGAGCCGCGTATTAAGGATTTCTGGACATGGGAGGAAATCCTTGACGGGAGAGGACCCTGGGCTAAACCAGGGGAGTGTAGCCGCCCAAAGGTGCAGCAGGCGAAGAGGAAACAGGAGCAGCCCAGAGAGGAGTACAGTATGGATATTACGACGTGGGAAGAAATAGACAGGTGGGCGGCCGACCCAGAGAGAGTGCCGGAGCCCGCCTGGGATTCGCTGGAGGAGTGCGAAGAGGGCTATAGGAGAATGGAGTTGAAAAAAAAGACAAGGCGGCGCAGAGCGGGGGGGGCTCAGAGGGGGAGTGGCTGAGTCAGGAGACAGACCTGAGCCAACTCTCCCTGTTTATCGTGAAGAGCCAAGGAGGAGACCAGAATCGGTGTTGGAGGTGAGCGAAGCAGAGACTGTGAAGGAGTTAATGGGGAAATTGGAGGAGAAAGTAATGAGGGAGTTGCTAGTTTGGTGCTTTAGGTATAAGATTCGTCCGACGGAGCGTGTCTGGGATTTAATGGCACCTGGGTCAGCGCTCCATACTAGTCCTGAGGTGCGTGTTAGTCGGCTGGTGAAAAATGTGCCAGCCTCACGCACTAGGCCTCCTGTGTACCTACCTAGCCTTGCACGTCCTGTGCCAGTCCTGCTCTCAGGCTCTCCAGTACACCTTCACGGTCCAGTCCATCCTGTGCCACCTTCACACACCAGTCCTCCGATGGTAGCTCCCCGCACCAGGCTTCCTGTGCGTGTCCTCGATCCAATACCACCTCCACACCCCAGCCCTCCGGTAGCAGCTCTCCGCACTAGGCTTCCTGTGCGTGTCCTCGGCCCAATACCACCAGTGCCAGCACCACGCATCAGGCCTTCAGTGCGCCTAGCCTGTTCAGCGCAGCCAGCGCTTTCTCCCTCTCCTGCGCTGTCGGAGTCTCCCGCCTGTTCAGCGTTTCTAGAGCCTTCCTCCTCTACAGCGCTGCCGGAGCCTCCTGCCTGTATGGAGCAGCCAGAGCTGCCTGTCTGCATGGAGCAGCTAGAGCTGCCAGTCTGCATGGAGCAGCCAGAGCTGCCAGTCTGCATGGAGCAGCTAGAGCTGCCAGTCTGCATGGGGCAGCCAGAGCTGTCAGTCTGCTTGGAGCAGCCAGAGTTGCCAGTCTGCATGGAGTTGCCAGTCTGCATGGAGTTGCCAGTCTGCATGTAGTTACCAGTCTGCATGGAGCTGCCAGTCTGCAAGGAGCTGCCAGTCTGCAAGGAGCTGCCAGTCTGCAAGGAGCTGCCAGTCTGCAAGGAGCTGCCAGTCTGCAAGGAGCTGCCAAAGCTGTTAGTCTGCATGGAACAGTCAGATCTGCCAGTCAGCCAGACTCTTCCAGATCTGCCAGTCAGCCAGACTCTTCCAGATCTGCCAGTCAGCCAGACTCTTCCAGATCTGCCAGTCCGCCAGACTCTTCCAGATCTGCTATTCAGCCAGACTCTTCCAGATCTGCCAGTCAACCAGACTCTTCCAGATCTGCCAGCCAGACTCTTCCAGATATGCTATTCAGCCAGACTCTTCCAGATCTGCCAGTCAACCAGACTCTTCCAGATCCGCCAGTCAGCCAGGATCTGCCAGATCTGCTAGTCAGCCAGGATCCGCCAGTCGGCCAGGATCTGCCAGTCAGCCAGGATCCGCCAGTCAGCCAGGATCTGCCGGAACCACCAGCAAGCCAGGATCTGGTAGATCTATCAACCTGCCTGAGCTTCCTCTCACTCCCAAGCTTTCTCTCACTCCCGAGCTGCCCCTCAGTCCCGAGCTGCCCCTCAGTCCCGAGCTGCCCCTCAGTCCCGAGCTGCCCCTCAGTCCCGAGCTGCCCCTCAGTCCCGAGCTGCCCCTCAGTCCCGAGCTGCCTCAGTCCCGAGCTGCCCCTCAGTCACGAGCTGCTCCTCAGTTCAGTGGGGTTCTGGGTAAGGACTATTAGGCCATGGTCGGCGGCGAGGGTAGATAATCCCAGGACGCGAAGGGGAGGAATTATGACATTTATGAAGTGGGGTCCACGTCCCGAGCCGGAACCGCCACCATGGACAGACGCCCACCCGGACCCTCCCTATGGTTTTTGGTGCATCCAGGAGTCCGCACCTTAGGGGGGGGTTCTGTCACGCCTTGGTCATTGTATTTTGTGTTTTCGTTATATATTTGGTTAGGCCAGGGTGTGACATGGGTTTATGTATTGTATTTTCGTATTGGGGTTTGTAGTATTTGGGATTGCGGCTGAGTAGGGGTGTTGTTATAGGCTTGGCTGCCTGAGGCGGTTCTCAATCAGAGTCAGGTGATTCTCGTTGTCTCTGGTTGGGAACCGTATTTAGGTAGCCTGGGTTTCACTTTGTATTTCGTGGGTGATTGTTCCTGTCTCTGTGTTAGTTTCACCAGTCAGGCTGTAATAGGTTTCACGTTCCGTTTTGTTGTTTTGTATTTATTCGTTATTTCATGTATAGTTCCGTTGTTTGTTTCACTAATAAACATGAGTAACCAACACGCTGCATTTCGGTCCGACTTTCTTGCGACAAACGAAGAACGTTGTTACAATCATAGGATCTCTATATACATATACAACAATATAATTATATATAGAACATATCATAGAATCTCTATATACATGTACAACTATAGAATTATATATAGAACATATCATAGGATCGCTATATACATATATAACTATATAAATATATATAGAACATATCATAGGATCGCTATATACATATATAACTATAGAATTATATATAGAACATATCATAGGATCTCTATATACATATATAACTATAGAAATACATATAGCACCTAAAACAGGGTATCTATATACATATAGGGTTACATATAATAGTTTCTGTGAGTCCGTGTACCTCTGGGTCCTCTGGGAAGATGTTGTCCACCAGCCTCTTATAGCGAGGTCTCAAAGCCCCACAGCATCCACACACACCTGCTAAACAAACACAGAGACAGAGACAGAGAGAGACAGAGAGATAAAGAGAAAAACAGAGCGAGAGAGAGAGGGGAAAGGAGAGAGAGAGAGAAAGAGAGGCGAGAGAGCAAGAGAGTGCGAGAGGAAAGAGCGAGAGCAAGAGAGAGAGAGAGGAAAGAGAACAAGAGAGTGAGAGAGAGAGACAGAGAGAAAAGCAGAGCGAGAGAGAGAGAAGAGAGAGAGAAAGAGACAGAGAGTGAGAGAGAGAGGGAGCAAGAGAGGCGAAAGAGCGCAAGAGTGAGAGAGAGAGAGCAAGAGAGTGAGAGAGAGAGAAAGAGAGACCAAGAGAGAGAGAGAGAGAGAGTGAGAGAGAGAGAGAGAGAGAGAGAGAGAGACAGAGATTGAGAGAGAGAGGGAAAAACAGAGCGAGAGAGAGAGAGAGAGAGAGAGAGAGAAAGAGAGGCGAGAGAGAGCAAGAGAGTAAGAGAGAGAGGGAGCAAGAGAGTGAGAGAGGAAAGAGAGAGCAAGAGAGAGAGAGAGAGGAGGGAGAGATAGAGCGAGAGAGAGAGAGGAAAAGAGAGAGGAGAGAGAGAGAGAGAGAGAGGGGTAGAGAGTGAACTAATGTTGTGTGTGGCGTGTAGAGGAACTAATGTTGTGTGTGGGGTGTAGAGAACTAATGTTGTGTGTGGGGTGTAGAGGAACTAATGTTGTGTGTGGGGTGTAGCAGGAACTAATGAGAGAGGAACTAATGTTGTGTGTGGGGTGTAGCAGGAACTAATGTTGTGTGTGGGGTGTAGGAACTAATGTTGTGTGTGGGGTGTAGCAGGAACTAATGTTGTGTGTGGAGTGTAAAGGAACTAATGTTGTGTGTGGGTGTAGCAGGAACTAATGTTGTGTGTGGGGTGTAGCCAATGTTGTGTGTGGCGTGTATAATGTGATTGAGCAGGAACTAATGTGTGTGTGGGGTGTAGCAGGAACTAATGTTGTGTGTGGCGTGTAGCAGGAACTAATGTTGTGTGTGGGTGTATTAATGTTGTGTGTGGGGTGTAAGAACAATGTATGTGTGTGGGGTGTAGCAGGAACTAATGTTGTGTGTGGCGTGTAGCAGGAACTAATGTTGTGTGTGGGGTGTGGAACTAATGTTGTGTGTGGGGTGTAGCAGGAACTAATGTTGTGTGTGGGGTGTAGCAGGAACTAATGTTGTGTGTGGGGTGTAGCAGGAACTAATGTTGTGTGTGGGTGTAGCAGGAACTAATGTTGTGTGTGGGTGTAGCAGGAACTAATGTTGTGTGTGGCAGTAATGTTGTGTGTGGGGTGTAGCAGGAACTAATGTTGTGTGTGGGGTGTAGCAGGAACTAATGTTGTGTGTGGGGTGTAGCAGGAACTAATGTTGTGTGTGGGGTGTAGCAGGAACTAATGTTGTGTGTGGGGTGTAGCAGGAACTAATGTTGTGTGTGGGGTGTAGCAGGAACTAATGTTGTGTGTGGTGTAGCAGGAACTAATGTTGTGTGTGGGGTGTTGTGTGTGCAGGAACTAATGTTGTGTGTGGCAGGAACTAATGTTGTGTGTGGAGCAGGAACTAATGTTGTGTGTGTGTAGCAGTAATGTTGTGTGTGGAGTGTAGCAGGAACTAATGTTGTGTGTGGGTGTAGCAGGAACTAATGTTGTGTGTGGGGTGTAGCAGGAACTAATGTTGTGTGTGGGGTAGCAGGAACTAATGTTGTGTGTGGGGTGTAGCAGGAACTAATGTTGTGTGTGGGGTGTAGCAGGAACTAATGTTGTGTGTGGGGTGTAGCAGGAACTAATGTTGTGTGTGGGGTGTAGCAGGAACTAATGTTGTGTGTGGAGTGTAGCAGGAACTAATGTTGTGTGTGGGGTGTAATGTTGTGTGTGGAGTGTAGCAGGAACTAATGTTGTGTGTGGCGTGTAGCAGGAACTAATGTTGTGTGTGGAGTGTAGCAGGAACTAATGTTGTGTGTGGGGTGTAGCAGGAACTAATGTTGTGTGTGGGGTGTAGCAGGAACTAATGTTGTGTGTGGGGTGTAGCAGGAACTAATGTTGTGTGTGGAGTGTAGCAGGAACTAATGTTGTGTGTAGGGTGTAGCAGGAACAAATGCTGTGTGTGGAGTGTAGCAGGAACTAATGTTGTGTGTGGGGTGTAGCAGGAACTAATGTTGTGTGTGGGGTGTAGCAGGAACTAATGCTGTGTGTGGGTTATAGCTCTTTCTCTCTCAATCCCTCTCTCTCTCTGTCTCTTTTTCCTCTCTCTGTCTCTCTCCCTCCCTCCCTCCCTCTCTCTCTCTCTCTCTCTCTCTCTCTCTCTCTCTGTCTCTCCCCCCTCCCTCACTGGTTCGAATCCCCAGCAAGGCGGAAAAAAATCTGCCGTACTGCCCTTGAGCCTCGGCAGTTATTCCCATAACAACAACTACTCCAGGGAGCTGATGATGTTGACGTTGATTAAGGCCCCTCTCTCTGATTTAGAGGTGTTCAATTCAGAAGACTTACACTGTATTAACAAAGGTATTTCAGCCTGTTGTTGACATATAAAATCGAGCAGATAGCCATGCAATCTCCATAGAAAAACATTGGCAGTAGAATGGCCTTAATGAAGAGCTCAGTGACTTTCGACGTGCCATCATCATATGATGCCGCATTTCCAACAAGTCCGTTCATCATATTTCTGCCCTGCTAGAGTTGCCCCCGGTCAACTGTAAGTGCTGTTATTGTGAAGTGGAAACGTCTAGGAGCAACAACGGCTCTGCCGCGAAGTGGTAGGCCACAAAAGCTCACAGAACAGGACCGCAGAGTTCCAAACTCCTTCTGGAAGCTTCATGAAATGGGTTTCCATGGCCGAGCAGCCGCACACAAACCTAAGATCCCCATGCGCAAAGACTCGGCTGGAGTGGTGTAAAGCTCGCCGCCATTGGACTCCAGTGGAAACGCTTTCTCTGGAGTGATGAATCGCTCTTCACCATCTGGCAGTCTGACGGACGAATCTGGGTTTGGCGGGTGCCAGGAGAACGCTACCTGGCCGAATGCATGATACCAACTGTAAAGTTTGGTGGAGGAGGAATAATGGTCTGGGGCTGTTTTTCATGGTTCGGGCCTCTTAGTTCAAGTGAAGGGAAATCTTAACACTACAGCATACAATAACATTCTAGAAGATTCTGTGCTTCCAACTTTGTACCAATAGTTTGG
This sequence comes from Oncorhynchus masou masou, assembly GCF_036934945.1. Lineage (NCBI taxonomy): Eukaryota > Metazoa > Chordata > Actinopteri > Salmoniformes > Salmonidae > Oncorhynchus > Oncorhynchus masou. Next base: position 52,800,695 of record NC_088232.1, read on the forward strand.
GGAAGGCCTTTTCCTGTTTCAGCATGACAATGCCCTCGTGGACCAAGCGAGGTCGGTGTGCAAGTATTCAACTGGCCTGCACAGAGCCCCGACCTCAACCCCATCAAACACCTT